>NC_136483.1:103651698-103664198 GCF_053919585.1 Euprymna scolopes | reverse complement strand
CGGATTCAACATTGTCTTAGTGTATTGGATTGCATTGGATTTAACAGTGTCTTAGTTCATTAAATTATATTTGGTTTTAACAATGTTTTTATTAGATTTCCTCGTTTGTTCTTATTTTTGTATCGCAAGACCGGATACTTTTGGTATCATGATCTTACGTTTCGTCTTTGATTAATAAAGAATATATATATATATATATATATATATATATATATATATATATATATATATATATATATATATTTATATATATATATATATATGACAGTTTTGCGATTGCTTTGATTTTTCGTCCAAATTGACATGCACTGTTCACTATTATTTAGTAATTAATCTTCCTTATAAGTCCGACTTAGCCCCACCTTTCAACTTTTTAATGGGTTATATTAAAATTGTGCGGATTGCGTTTGCATATGGCAACCACAAACAGTAAATAATTCAATAGTTAAAACCTGGAATTTCTTAAACTAACTCACTTTACGCAGGTTAGCTAGTTTGTATTTATTTTTAAGATCGGATAGATTATGCGTATGTGGTTGTCATTTATGGAAGGTTCACTCGCATTGAAGAAAAAAATCTTTAGATCCTACACGCTTAATGTTAAACCATTTTTAATCACTTCATCAAAAAGATTAAACGGAAACTATTAATGATAGCTTTTTGATATATGAGAATCCTATAAATTCTGTCGGTAAATTGCCATAAAACGTGGCTTTATATTCACAATGTTTATTATATTTTAACTACTACAAACATGTGCTGATATGCTCTTTAAATGGTGACAGTTATTTACTTTCCCAAAAGAGAAAAGTATAAAATCATGGAAAAAAAATTACTAAACCTGACATCATTTCCAAAAATAACTCTATTGACCATCTAATCGAGTTGAGAGAAATTTCGAGCTCTAAGTTGCTTCATTGACTTTTAAAGGTCAAAATTACTAGATTGACTTTTAAAGGTCAAAATTGCTAGATTGACTTTTAAAGAAAAATTGCTAGATTGACTTTTAAAGACCAAAATTGCTAGATTGACTTTTAAAGACAAAAATTGCTAGATTGACTTTTAAAGATAAAAATTGCTAGATTGACTTTTAAAGATCAAAATTGCTAGATTGACTTTTAAAGATAAAAATTGCTAGATTGACTTTTAAAGATAAAAATTGCTAGATTGACTTTTAAATGGTCAAAATTGCTAGATTGACTTTTAAAGATAAAAATTGCTAGATTGACTTTTAAAGATAAAAATTGCTAGATTGACTTTTAAATGGTCAAAATTGCTAGATTGACTTTTAAATGGTCAAAATTGCTAGATTGACTTTTAAATGGTCAAAATTGCTAGATTGACTTTTAAATGGTCATAGTTAACTGTTTATAATATTTCCATTATTCTGACTACAATTCTCATCTCGGATTTTATTCTCAGAAGGGATTGGATATTGACCGGACAATGATTATCCAAAGCAAAACATTTTGACAGCTAAAATATGCTTTAGGGTAATAAAATAATTAGAATAAATATTTATTTACATTAGTTTAGGAATGTTAACTTAAAAATGTTAACCATAACAATTCAATTGACAAGTTAATAATAACACCATGGCATTACCTTAGTGACATATACTAATGACGTCAATGTAGAATAATACGGTTACTATTTTACTAATATATGAAAAAAATAAAAAAATAAAAAGATAAACCATTAATAAGTAAATTTAAGATTACAAGATCTATTCTGCAACATGTTAACTAGTAATTAATAATAATAATAATAATAATGATAATAATGATAATAATAATAATAATAATAATAATAATAATAATAATAATAATAATAATAATAATATATATGTGTGTGTGTGTATTGAATATGAAAATTAGTGGATACACATATGCAACTATGTTTCAGTGACCACCCTGCTAGGGAAAATCACATCATCAGGCCAAGAATATCTCCGAAAGTATCAGTCAAAAACATTACCTTTTTATATTAAAACCAATCCATAGGATTATATCATTGCCAAGGGTAAAAGGGGTAACCAGATAAAATAAGTGACAGTAGACTGTCAGTTTGAACTGGTTACCCCTTTTACCCAGATGGCTGACGAGAGCCTAACATCATTTACGTTTTATCATTAACTGGTCACCTTTATGTTGGACTTGAAACCGACGGTACCAATATTTTTCTGAACTTCTGTACTGTTAAATAAATAAATATTAAGCTCTTATATCGAAAAAGTTTTTCTTTGTAATCGAGCACTTTGTTGGAATTCTTTCCCCAAAAAACAGTAAGCACACACACACACACACACACACACACACACACACACACACACACACACACACATATATATATATATGCTTTTTTGTGTGGCCGTAGTCGATCTTTACATGTTACCGTATTCTTATTACTTGCCGCAAATGTCGCCGAGTCATTTTCTCACATTGGATAGTATTTTTACAATTTTTCGGTTGATGTAACATCCGATTATCTTTGGGTGCATTTTGCCGAAACCAAGAATCAGCACGGAATTTCAAACGAAACACTTTCTTTAATCCACGGGAGTAGCGTGCGCTTGTTCTACTAGATAAAATAATTCTTAAGCGAAAAGGCATAAATAATTCGTGATTGTTTTCTTATTGTACTGATTGAACTGCCAACCTCCAGAAGACTGTCAGTTTGCACTGATTAATATATTAGCACTTTTATCCGTTGCACCATTGAAAAATAAATGAAACTGTTTAAAATTTAATCATCTTTTTTTTTATCACTAAAAAATGTCACACGTGGATTTTTATCACTAAAAAATGTCACACGTGGATTTTTATCGCTAAAAAATGTCACACGTGGATTCGTTAATAAAATGTACTATCCTTTCTTCAATCCAATCATACTTATTATTATTAAACATCAGTCTTGGCATTGCTGGTCTACCAACATTTACTCATGAATATCCAACAGTCCCTGTCTCATCGCCGTTTAATGACAAAGGCACCTGGATATGGCGTTCAAAATTATTTATAACTCTGGCACACCCCTTTTTTGGCACTGATTGGATATTGACTATGATGGCCATCTTCAGTTCAAAAAGTCTAGTGATTATTTAGATATAAATTATGTTGTTAGTCCCCCGACGAAAGGAAGTTGTACCTGTAAATTGACCCTTGTCCGTTCGTCTGTTTGCCTATCCACATTTTTCTCAATAACTACGCCTTGGAATGTTTTGAAATTTTGCGCAAACATTAAACATGATATGAGTAAAAAAGTATCAAAACGGATTTTCTGGAAAAATTCCGGTTGTCCTCCCTCCTAGAGGCGCCTTTCGAATTAAAATAGCTAAAATTGACACTTTTGCGCTTATTAAAATTAAAAAAATTGATGTCTTAGATTTTTACAAAACTTTCTGAAAAGTTGTAACTAACTGATTTCTATATAATTTTGTTTGTCTATAGTTCGAGAGAATTCTTGGGTGTGGCCCAGGGGCTCTTTTAGGCTGAATAAAACACTTCGTTTTGGGGACTATTTTACCATATTTGTCCAATTTTTTCTGTGTATGTCCATTTAGCAGTTTTGCATGGTGCTGAACTCAAATTTAAATATGTTATGGCCTTGAGGATTTTGGGGGCTAAATGGTGGGGGACAAATTATGGACTTAGTCATTAAAAGATTTTTTTTTTGCATAGTCCAAAACTCAAATTTACATATATATATATATATATATATATATATATATATATATATATATATATATATATATATATATATATATATATATATATATATATATATATTAAGGGATAAAACTGCACCGTTTGTTCATTTTCACCAGAATTTGACGTCGTCTAGGGCTTTGGGGGCTAAATGGTGGAGGAAGACGCTGAACTTAGTCATTTTTTTATGCCACGTTCACTGTGCAATCAAGGGAGACCATGCATGCTTCACTTGTTTGTTTGTTTGTTAGTTTGTTTTTTAAATTCTTATTCATCCCAAACAAGGCACATTTCCACAAGACATTTATGAAGAAACTAATTCACAAGTCTAATACTTCATGGCAAGAAACTTAGAAAAATGAGATTTTCCGGCATCTAAGGACATCTGTAGTGAAGGGGCGGGAATTTGCTGCTTATCGGATAAGTCAGACGTATTTATGTCGAGGGTGCTCAAGTGCTACAGGTTCCTCAGAGCACATTCCGTTAAAATACTTGTAAAACAGACGCAGGGATGCAAAATATCCAGTGATGAGACAGAGGTTGGAGCTTGATTGACATTGTGGGAACTATTAGGTTGGAGACTCTTTTTGAAACCTTGTCCAAGAATCTTATGGTAGATGCACCATCCCAGATGTGGCAAAAATACTTCATGCATGAACGAATAATGGTTTTGTAAAAAGGCCACCTTCTTTGCAGCAGATTTAGCAATGTCTTCAATGTATTTGTTTCGATTCATGTTGCCTGTGAATCTTAAGCCGATGAGTTTTAACAATGAGCTTTCGGGTAGTGCTATTAATCATGACAATCGGCGGTTTAGAATATTTCTTGTAATTATTATTATTATTATTATTATTATTATTATTATTATTATTATTAATAATAATAATAATAATAATAATAATAATAATAATAATAATAAGTTTAGCCTTTGTAGCATTAAATGTTCCTATTTACTTGCCTCCCCACGAGGGCAGAGTTAGACACAAGGTCGTTTTTTTGTGTGGGGAAAATCACCCCCCCCCAAAAAAAAAGAGGAACTCTGAATAGAAACAAAATTAAACATTGTCTTAGTCATGAACGATTTTTCCTCTACTCACTAAGGGCAGAAAAGGTGAAGTGTAAAATCGGAACAGATACTACACCGGGATCTTGGCCCGAAGGCTTTAAATGTCACCACACGTTTTCGTAACCATTACACTACACACTAAAGATTATTTTATAAGGTTTAGCCATTGCCTTGAATATGTGTACATTAGTTTGTTTTCCAGCATGTCTATTATAGTACGTGGTGTCATCAGTAAATATACCCATCTCGGACACAATTTTATTAGAGAGGTAGTTTATGAATATTAGGAATAATAATGGTCTAATGATTGACCTGTGAGACACGCTCGTATTTATATCACATTGCTGGGCAGTACGGTAATTGAGTACAGCATGGATTTTTCTCTTGTCTAAGAAAGACCTGATTATCTATGTAATATTCAGCTTGTTCATTTTTTAGTTAGTCGGTACGTTATGCTTTGTAAAAGGCAAAATCCATTTTTGATAGACAAACTACTTAAAGAAAGATAAAATTTGAGAAATTCGGTTTTAAAACGTTAATCTGACAACCCTAGACAAAACTATGATAATGCCCGCACTTTGATGAAGCCTCGTTTTCAAATGTCATTATAATAATATATGATCATTGCTGTAATTGTGTGAGAAAGTAATTCCTAGTGATTTCGACTTGCAGCGGTTCTTCGCCGAAGAAAGAAGTCAGCGAAATATTGCGTAAAAAAGACCATTCGAAAGAGACAGGGTAAAAAACAAAAATAATAATAACATTGTCAATCAATAGATGCTGAACTGAATGTGTAGATTAAAGGTTGTCTCTCACAATGTGATTTTATTATTTGTATTGAACTATGTAGCACAATATTACTTTATGAGTATTTTTTAGTATTTATTAATTTATCTCATTTGGGCTAGTTCTATACTTAAAATACTATGGGAAATATTTTCATAGAAACATTAATAATCTCATATTTGCTGCATGTTATTGTTTTTGCTTGACAAAAAACTAGGTATTTGCGCTATCAAGAAAAATATCATTTGTCAAAACATATTTGTTGATTAAATATATTTTTAATTACGTGGAATTTCCACGTGTCCTGCTGGTATTAAATATCCGCCCATTAACAAGTATGATTGAATTTTCATGAGATTACCTCCATTCGAGTCGACATGACAGATAAAAAATATGGGTGATACAATGAGGATATGTGAAGTTCATTCATGGCCAGAATCACCAAAGTATCTGAAAGATGGTAAAATAGAGACTGTTAAACATTCGTGAATAGAACTTGATGGACAAGTCAAATACAGAATGAATCCTTTATCCCAAAATATGATTGGATTGCATAAAGGAGTGTGAGGTGTTCTTAACGATTCTATAGGCGTCATTTAAAGGATGGGGTGGGAGAGGGGGAGGTCAAGCAAGCGACGGAAGTGACATAAATGTCTGCCCGGACAAGAACCCGGTTAACTGTTCTAGACAAAGCAATAAATCTAGTGTTACAAATATTTTAAACCAGGAAAATAACTTTATTTGCAATGAAATGAAAGATGTTGATAACAATATATCCATTTAAATTAGACAGATCCCAAGGCGAATGATTGGCTCCTTTTCTTTTTAAATTAGTTCCTCGTAATAAACACAGTTTCTCATAAGAAATGAAATAAATTCAAAGTCGGTGGTGACTTCTATTTATTACTTAGACTCTCATTACTGTTTATTACGATATATATATATATATATATATATATATATATATATATATATATATATATATATATATATATATATATATAGGGTGAGCCAAAAGTAGGTAGACAGATTACGTTAGGGTAAAGGTAATAGTTATGATAAAGAATTGCATTTATATAACTGATACATAAAACTATTCAAAATGCTGTCCACTTTTGGCTAACCGTATATATATATATATATATATATATATATATATATATATATATATAGTAAGTTATAAAATGTATATGCCATATACATTTTATAACTTACTAACTAGCTCTACCTACGTATTGAGCACTTTTGAAGTAAATACTTAAAGTTTACGCATAAATCTATACTTTCGTATATTAATTTTATGTGAGTAAATTAAGTAGTTATATATATATATATATATATATATACATATATATACATATATATATATATATATATATATATATATATATATATATATATATATATATATATATATATATACTAGCAAGTGCGTTCGGCGTTGCCGGTCGTAAAATAGGCTTAATATGATATTTTACCTTACGCAGATTTCGTATTTATTATTATTGGGTTAATTCTCTATTGATTCTTTCATATTATATTGTACCTAATATATAGTCATGATTTAAAAAGTAGACAAACAAATATGACTTGAGAGCTATCAGCTAGAATCGAAATCAAAACTAAATTTGGTGATGAGAATCGTTAAACAATTATGGCGATCAATAAAAAATAAAGAAAATAAAAGAAAAAGGGAATGACAGGAAAGAAAAGGTAAAAAGGGGGATAGAGTAAAGAGCAGATAACTATATATAAAAACATATAAAAGGTTGTATATATATATATATATATATATATATATATATATATATAGTATATATATATATAGTATATATGTGTGTGTATTTCACATATATATATATATATATATATATATATATATATATATATATATATATATAGAGAGAGAGAGAGAGAGAGAGAGAGAGAGGAAGAGTATTTTTGTTGCAGAAATTCCCCTCAAATTTATTATGTCTAGATTAGTAGCCACTATTTTATGTAACTTTAGGACACAATTTTAGACTCATTTGACCGTTTAATAAAATCCTACATTATATCGAAGAGCAACATCATCACAATAGCAACCATCTTTAGAGGAAGTAGTACCTATTTTTAATTCTAAATATCAAGAGCTCCTACCACCTCCAGTCAACACCGGGGGAGGGGGAGGAATATAACATTATACATCTATTGTGCTTGCACTCTTCGTAACTAGATAATAAACTCATAGAAATAACACAAGCTTTCCTTTTTTCGACTCCAAAATAATAAAGTCTCCATAGATTTATTCCGCACATTCTGATTGGCTGAGCGCTGACCATTCCTATATTCTGGATTAACGATATTTGCATGCTAAATGAACGGTAATATACCATTGAAATATAACGTCGTAATGATACCAAGTTTTGCCCTCTGAGTAAATTGCTACGTTCATTTTCTTACATTTTACTGCATCAGTTTGTGTTTCCCCTCTCTCTCGCTCTCTCTCTCTCTTTCTCTCTCTCTCTCTCTCTCTGCCCATCTCTCTCTTCATATATTCTTCAAAATTCCTCTCTCGCTTGCTTTTTACATTTCTTTTTATGCCGAAAAAAAATCAACAAACATTTATTTCCTCTCTCGTACATTTGTTCTATTTAATTATTTTTAAAAGATAGTTACGTTTTTTAATGTACTTTATTTCAATGTACTTTATTTAAACCTGCGTAATCTATTACGATCGTGCCTGATTAAAAATAAATGTTTCGGCAATATGATTTACTGAATTTGTACTTATTATGTTATTTGAATTCAATGTTTTTTAACATATGTGAAATATTCACATTTTTAAACTGATAAACTAGTTTTATAGTTAACTATATTTTATGTATTTTCACACCCCTTATAATAAAATATATAAAAATATGTAAACATTTTTTATCAATTGATTTTTGATTTTTTATTCACATATCTTTTAAAATACTATGTTTATTTAAGTTAATATCTTATATATTTTGTCAAACTGTTTAGATATTTTAAAAATATATTTATTTACAGAAACATGAAAAGAAAACAATGAATGTGTCACATTTTTTTTTACAGTTTTAGCAGTTTTAAAAATGTGAATTTGCTACAGAAAATAGTTTAACAGTTTTAGAATGTGAACACTTCACTTTTGTTTAAAAAAACATTAAATTCAAACAACATAATAAGTACGAATCCTGTAGATTATATTGCTGAAACATTTATTTTTAAATATGCGACTATCGTAATAGATTCCGCAGGTTTAAATAACGTATATTTAAATAAAGTACATTAAAAAAAAACGTAGGTATATTTGAAAAAAAAAAAAAAAACTAAATGTGTTTGAAAAATAAGTAAGCAGTTTTAAAGAATAGTGGAAGTATTGTATCCATTTTGTGCTTCCATACCACAATTGACAGACCTGCCGGCTTGTTTGAAAGTTAGTCTGGTTTTATGCATACTTACCGATTTTTTACACCAATTACCTACCCGACAGTTTTAACGTAAATTTCATTACATAGGGAAACACTTATTTGTTATATACTTGTGTTTTCATTAATTTTGAATTCTGCGGAGTATTTTATTTAATTTTTTCTGGACTGATTCTCGAGATTTCGCACACGTTAATTGTCAAGGAAGGGGGGTAAGAGTGTAAAGTTGTACAGTAGTTCCATCTCCACAATTTTATTTAAAATGCCGACTTTTGTAGGCTTTTGACAATGCTGAGGAAGAAAATCTCATGCAAATTTTGCGGAGACAAGTACTTATAGAGATAGAAAGACCTGTATTATGTACTGTAATGCAGTTACTCCAGATTTGTACGGACGTGCGATAAACAAATCTACTTTTCTCCTACAGGCACTATCACCTTACATTTTTGTAGCATTTGCGGGTGGGTATACTGACAACGATTATCACGGTTAAATTTGGGGAATTATGTTATGATGAGCAACAAACAGAAACATCTAGGACTGCTACCACTGATTTCGATTACTCTAAACAGTTCATATACAGTGAAAATCTCCAACCTCTACAACTTCTGTTTTTACTTTCCATTATTATTCTAATGAACCATTTTCGTAATTTTATTAACTCATACTGATTTACACATTCGCTTATTTCCTTTTTTTAATTTAAAGAGTACCTGCATGTTATCGCCCCAAATCAGCACTAATCTCTATAGAAAAATCCATATTATTTCGTTTCGACCACGGCCGCCAGTGGCTGCAATCGTTCAAAGACGGCAGCAACAACCGTAGTTTACATTTTCTGGAGGGGAGGGCAGGTTTCTACCGGGCAATGCCGGTTAATGGGCCTTGATAGTATATATATATATATATATATATATATATATATATATATATATATATATAGTAATGCAAAAAGAACATCACACTTAGAGGAGGAGGTTCAACTATGCAAATGAAAAAAAGTTTTTGTTCAAAAATAAAATCTACAACATGCTCAAAATAATTTTTTTCTTATTCCATGGAGTATCTTGTAGGCTGCATTTCTTAGTTTTTTAAATTTTGGAAATATGAAGTTGACAAGAAAGTTGTTGCGGTTTTTAAGTTTTAAATTCTAATGAACATATCTCGGCTCAAACAAAAATTTATTAATTGAAAAAAATAACAAAAAAAAAAACACCATCAGAATCAATACACTTTTGCCAAAGCAAAACAAGTGCATTTATGTCAGTAACGTAAAAATCATGCATTCTGGTGGCGATGAAGTCGCTGAAGGCTTTTTCTCATATCGCTTAGGTTTTTGAAGCATTTCTCACGCAGAAAATGCTCGAGATGCTTGAAAAAATGGTATTCGGTAGATGAGACGTTTGGAGAGTATGATGGATGAGCCAGAGTTTCGTAGCCTAATTCGTTCAACCTCTGCAGGGTCGGTTTGCAACGTGCTGTCGGGCATTGTCGTGAAGGAAAATTGAGCCTTTTCTGTTGACTAATGCTGGGTGTTGTTGTCGAAGTTTCTGATGTATTTCATTCATTTGTTGACAGTACTTCTCCAGTGGTTTCGCCTGCATAGAAAAAACTGTAATGGATGAGACCGGTCGCAGACCATCAAACAGTCAGCATGACCTTCTTTTGGTGAAACTCTAACTTCAGGAAGAGTCGTGAAGCTTTGTTAGCGTCTAAATACTGAGCTGAGCGTCTCCGGTTGTCGTAAAACTCCACCTTTCATCGCAAGTCACAACCCGGTCGAGAACAAGGTAGTGCTTGTTTCATAAAATAAGGGAAGATGACACTTCATAATGGCTATTCTTTTAGTTGTCGTTCAATTCGTCAGGCACCCATTTATCAAGTTTTTTTGTTTGTTTGTTTTTCCAATCTTTCTCGAATGGTTTGAAATCGTCCTATACGTTATGTCTAATTCAGAAGCAAGTTCTCAAAAAGTTGTGAATGGATTGGCTCCGATTAAGGCTCTTAATTGATCGTTGTCAACATCCGATGGTCGACCACTACGCTCATTATCTTCAAGACGCGTTGCCGCCACGAAATTTTTTAAACCACTATTGAGCAATGCATTCAGTAATGGTTCTTTGACCTAACAATCCGTTGATATCGTGAGCTCTTTCAGCAGCTTTTCAGCCTCGCTTAAATTGAAATTAGAAAAATTGTGC
Source organism: Euprymna scolopes (assembly GCF_053919585.1). Lineage (NCBI taxonomy): Eukaryota > Metazoa > Mollusca > Cephalopoda > Sepiida > Sepiolidae > Euprymna > Euprymna scolopes. The sequence continues at coordinate 103,653,007 of NC_136483.1, read as the reverse complement.
GAATCTGCTTTTTTTCCATTTTGTGATCAACGTTATGAAAAGAAGACATAATTGTATTAAAACGGTTGTAATTTAAGCAAATAGATAGAGCGATTAGCGCCCTTTTAAATGATATGTGACGCAACTTATATAACGAAAACTTATTTGAAAATACATCATTTGAAATCAGAATTTGCAAATTAATTTGCACAGTTAAACTCCTCTCATATTAATCTCTCTTTCTCTCTCTCTCTCTCTCTCTCTCTCTCTCTCTCTCTCTCTCTCTCTCTCTCTCTCTGTATATATTATTTCTCTCTCTTTCTATATATATATATATATATATATATATATATAGAGAGAGAGAGAGAGAGAGAGAGAGAGAAAGAGAGAGAGAGAGAGAGAGAAATATAAAAAGAACGTTTCGTCTTTATTTTGAGACTTCCTTTGGATTAATCTCGAAATAAAGACGAAACGTTTGCTTAAAATATAACTTGGTCCTGTTTTATACAATTTACATTATTTCATCATATATAATAATAATAATAATAATAATAATAATAATAATAATAATAATAATAATAATATATTATTATTATTATTATTATTATTATTATTATTATTATTATTATTATTATTATATAAAAAGAAACATGTCTTTGTTCGTGTATGAGCTCGTTCCCTATGGACTGTAGAACGGCTAGGTGAGATTTTCGTGAAATTTTACACAAATATACTTCCTTTATCCGGCAGTGTTCTTTAATAAGTTTTGTATTTGAATATCTTCAATAAGTATCGATAATCGATAATTAAACAATCCGATAAAAAAGGCACAGTCGATTTGGACTAAATATAACACCTTATATAGCCTAACATCACAAGTGCATTTGAGAAGTTTTATTACCACATAAGCAGAAAGGCAATGTTTATCAAATCAACAGTAGGTTCTTTGATATCAAAGAGGCACGTTCGAAATCAATGTTTCTGTTTAAAGCACAATTACCCTATGATCCGTGGATTTTTCATTTTAAACTTAAATTCAATTCATTATCGCAAGCAGAAATACCAAGTATATAAAATCAACAGTAGTTTTTATGACAGGTACACGTTCGAAATGAATGTTTCTGTAAAGAGCACAATTGAACCATGATACTTGACTTTTGCATTTTAAACTTTAATTCAAGCCATCATATATACAAATAATTTGATAAAATCAACAGTAAGTTCTTTACGATGCAATATAGACTATAATGTATTGTGGACTACGTCACTGCGGGGGAGGCGTGTGAAGCTTTTCCCGGTATAACGCGGTGGGTGCACAACTATAGCAAGC
>NC_136483.1:103624198-103646698 GCF_053919585.1 Euprymna scolopes | reverse complement strand
TTAGAGATAGAAATGAGTAGAAAAAATATATATTTTTTGAATTTACATAATAAATTTGATTTAAAAATATATAGAGATAGTTACCTTTTAGTTTTTCTTTTTTTGAAATCAGGAACTGTGTTTAAAGTAGTCATTTAGATGTTTGCTATAGCTTTTTATTTTATTGAATGATGAATTTTAAAAGGGCGACGCTCGTGCAGTAAATTGTTTCCGTTAGCGTATTTTGATTTAAAGACGCTACAGTTAATATATATAGAGAGAGAATATTTATTTTGCAAGTTTTTAAGGGGAGATAATTGTCATGTGTTATTGGCTTTATTTATTATTTGATTTACGGGTCTAAGGGCGGTAATTGGTCTAACTTAATTTATTAAAAAAAAAAAAAAATTTTAATCTATTTTTACTAATGAGTAATTTTTAATGATTTAAGGTGGTTTATAATTATTAAATTTAAACCAACGTTTATGATTACATGTTAGAAGCTCGTGTCTTGAATTTACTAGTTTGGTTGTGCTTTTTATATCTTCATATTTTAAAATTTTAAGGGGTTCTTTTGTACATAGTGTACAAAATTTATTTCCTGGTTTATATGATTTGCAAGTCTCAATTATTTGCCATTTTAAGTTGAAAGAAATATTGCTATTTTTTAGTTGCCAAATATAGTTGGATAGAGTAGTTTGGTTTGATAGAGAGTTATTTTTAAAAGAATGTTTGTGCGTTTACCAAAAAAGAATGTTTGTGCGCTTACCAAAAAAACTATGTATAATTGTTCTACGTGACTTCATGTATACCACAAATAAAAAGCACGGATTTCCGAAACGATCATACAGATAATTGACTTTGTTGTTGTTCCTTCTTATGAAACTGATTTTTAATTTAATTAAAATTTGATTTTTAAATTAAAAATTTTTTTTTTAATTTTTAAATTATAAATCACATTACTTAATATTGAATTAGCTCTAGGACATTTAACTATCGAGCTTATTATATATCTAAATTACAACGAGCATTTCCTGTATTTTAATTAAACTAGTAATTTCACTATTACATTAAAATACACTTAGCTCTTTAGACTATTATTCTAATCTCCTTTAAATTATTATATCCCTATAACAGGTTGAGTTTATATACGTAATTGTAGATATGTTTCATAAGAAGGACATACAATTATCAACTAAATGCATCCCCATACCCCCTAAAGACACCTTTATAACCAGCTTAATTACAAGTATAAATACATTTATAAGGAACTTGAGATGGAAAGCCTACCATTTTGATAATTACCAAAGTGAAACCACAGAACCAATACGCCACCAACCTGGAGAAATAAAAGAAACCATCCTCAGACAAGACAATGAAGAAAGAAAAGCAGCGAAATACTACAGACTAAAAACATACAAAAACCCTAAGAGAAACATAGACACTGAAAATTTTGAAAATGACTTAATCAACCTGATTAAAAATATTAAATTTAAGAAAAATAAAAAATATATCACTCCAACATTTAAAAAAATAAATAAATTTTCAAAATCTATTTCTATAAGCCACCAAAATAAACTCATAGTACCGGCAGATAAAACTGGAAATTTCTACACAATGGGCTATATACAATATAAAAATTTAATATATAAAGAACTTAATAAAAATTATAAAACTACTAATAAATCAGCACTAAATAAAATAAATAATGATGCAAAAAACATTTTAACTAAACTTAAAATAGATAAATACACAGAAATAACGGTACCAGGTACCCCGAGATTTACTTTAAAAGACCACAAACACAGCTTCAATATTAACCCTACTATTAGACTCATTTGCCCCTCGAAATCAGATATAGGACTGGTTAGTAAAAACATATTAGATAGAATTATCCCCAAAATTAAATCCATAATAAAATACCCACTATGGCAATCTTCCAACCAAGTAATCGACTGGTTTTCTAATATTCAAAATAAAAATAATATTAAATTTCTTTCTTTTGACATTGAATCATATTACCAATCTATATCACCTATCCTACTTAATAAATCTCTATTAATGGCACAAAAATTAACTAATATAACTCAAGACGAAACTAAACTAATACTTATAGCTAGACAGTCTTTAATAACATTTGATAATAAATATTTGACCAGGAAAAATACCCCTAACCACTTCAACATTTTAATGGGATCGACGGACTCGACTCAGGTCACTGATCTAGTTGGCCTTTTCCTTTTAAATGAAATACATTGTATACTCCATAAACAATTCAAACTTGAAGGAGGGCTATATAGAGATGATGCACTTTTCATAACGAATTCTACGAATAAAAATTATGAAAAAGCAATTAAAGCTCTACATAAATTATTTAAAAATTATGGACTTAGTATAAAAATCGACCTTAATAAAAAAATTGTTAATTTCTTAGACATAACCTTAAATCTTGAAAATTCTACCTTTGAACCATACCATAAACCTAACCAATCACTTCTATATGTCCACAATCAATCAAACCACCCTAAATCAGTATTAAAATCAATAGTTCCCAATATGCTCTAAGAATTTCTAGACTGTCTTCTACTAAATCAATATTTACCAAAAATGAAAAATACTATAATGAAGCCCTTAAAAACTCTGGATATAATTCACAAATTAAATTCATAAATGAAAATGATAGAAACATAAACTGCATTAAAAATAAACCTATTAAGAGCGTAATAACATATAATATGGCAATGTCTTCCCGTATACGAGTTAAGAAAAATAACCAAGAGACAAAAAAAGATAAAACCAAACTACAAATATTAGATAATAATACAAATAAACAGCAAACTAAAACCCGCAAACGTAAGAATAGACACAAGGAGATCCTATGGTTCAACCCCCCGTATTCCAAAAACCTAGAAACAAACATAGCTAGAGAACTTTTTAAAATATAAGATATGAACTTTAAAGCCCCCCATAGATATAATAAGATTTTCAATAAGAACACAATTAAAGTCTCTTACTCTACTACGCCTAACCTTCATCAGAAAATAATTAGCTCTAATAATAAGAAAATTAATAAACTACAAAATACAACTATACAAAATACATCGGACTGTAACTGTAGAAGAAAAAATAAATGTCCCCTACAAGGCTCATGTAAAATTAAAAATGTTATCTATAGCTGCACAGTATCAAAAACTCCAAATATACAAGAACCTATCAACAGCCATAACTCAACTACCAGATTAAATAATAACACCAACTTAAATCAATCTACCGATCAATTACTAATCAACCCACCACATTATAATCCAACAATAGACCTAACGGAAAATAATCATAATAATCAAGAGGTAATATATATTGGTTCCACATCTGGCCCAATAAAACATAGAATTTCAACGCACAAACATTCTTTTAAAAATAACTCTCTATCAAACCAAACTACTCTATCCAACTATATTTGGCAACTAAAAAATAGCAATATTTCTTTCAACTTAAAATGGCAAATAATTGAGACTTGCAAATCATATAAACCAGGAGATAAATTTTGTACACTATGTACAAAAGAAACCCTTAAAATTTTAAAATATGAAGATATAAAAAGCACAACCAAACTAGTAAATTCAAGACACGAGCTTCTAACATGTAATCATAAACGTTGGTTTAAATTTAATAATTATAAACCACCTTAAATCATTAAAAATTACTCATTAGTAAAAATAGATTAAAATTTTTTTTTTTAATAAATTAAGTTAGACCAATTACCGCCCTTAGACCCGTAAATCAAATAATAAATAAAGCCAATAACACATGACAATTATCTCCCCTTAAAAACTTGCAAAATAAATATTCTCTCTATATATATTAACTGTAGCGTCTTTAAATCAAAATACGCTAACGGAAACAATTTACTGCACGAGCGTCGCCCTTTTAAAATTCATCATTCAATAAAATAAAAAGCTATAGCAAACATCTAAATGACTACTTTAAACACAGTTCCTGATTTCAAAAAAAGAAAAACTAAAAGGTAACTATCTCTATATATTTTTAAATCAAATTTATTATGTAAATTCAAAAAATATATATTTTTTCTACTCATTTCTATCTCTAACCTATACTAATTTTCTTATAAATTTTAAATCCAAACCTTTTATTTCAATTTTTCAGATTCATCTGCCTTACTTTTAATGCTAGGTTTATTTTTGGTGTCTCTTAAATTCAATAAAAATCCTCCTAAATTTGCTGATGAGGAGACCGTGCTTACCAAAAAAACTATGTATAATTGTTCTACATGACTTCATGTATACCACAAATAAAAAGCACGGATTTCCGAAACGATCGTACAGATAATTGACTTTGTTGTTGTTCCTTCTTATGAAACTGATTTTTAATTTAATTAAAATTTGATTTTGAAATTAAAAAAAAATTTTTTTAATTTTTAAATTATAAATCACATTACTTAATATACATATATATATATATATATATATATATATATATATATATATATATATATATATATAGACTAGCATGGGTCCCCGGCGTTGCCCGGGTTTTTGTACGTCTAAACACGTGAAATTTTAGATATAGGTTCCTTGGACATGGATCTAACTTAATAACTTGATGTGAGCTCAAAACAATAAATTTTAAGCGGTCATAATAGGGGTCAAAGTTTTAAAAATTGATCGTTTTTTCTTTTTTTGCTCAGCATACACCTCCGAACACACGGGCAACGCCGGGCACTCATGCTAGTATATCTATAAAAGTGAAAGTTTCTATCCGTCTGTCTGTCTGTGTGTGTCTGTCTGTGTACATTTCCCTACACAATTACTCTGTCAATTTTCAGTCTACAGACTCGAAAATTTTATATACAGAGTATTGAGATTTGGGAAAATCTTTGTAATTAGTATTCGGCCAAAAATATGGCTGTTAAAGGGACAAAGTTCAACGATTTGACCTTTGAGAACTCTACCACACTCCTCCGACAATTTTGGGTATAAACAATTGACATTTTAGATATAGGTTCCTTGGACATGGATCTAACTTAATAACTTGATTTGAGCCCAAAACAATAAATGTTAAGGAGTCATAATAGGTTTTGGTCGAAAATTTGAGCTACCAATATATAAATGTATGTATGTATGTTTACATGTCTGCCTAAAACTTTTGACAGAGGCGACGAATTTTCACAAGATCAGTATCGTTTTGAAGCTCGACCCTTCAGACGACAAATACCGAAAAATTGGCTAAAAACATTAATTTCTTCACCCTCAACGGGGCACTTTTCTACAGGGAGGGTACGCTTTTTTCGTCGATATTGTTGAAAGTCACCCCTCCTTTTCGATTGTCTATCCTTAATTTAAACCTTCCTCACTTCCGGTTTGACGGTGGTCGTAACAGCGAAGACGTCACGTTTTTCCACGTTCTTTTCATACTTCGCAGTACGGGTTCGAGCCTGCCTTTCTACTACCGTTTTTTTTTTTTTTTTTTTTTGCTCAACACACACTTCCAAATACCCGGACAACACCGGGCTTAAGTGCTAGTATATATATATATATATATATATATATATATATATATATATATATATATATATATATAGTAATTTACAATGTACATCTACTGTTATAGAAAAGGAAAGTTGTCTGCATGTGTGTGTCTGTGTGTGAGTTCATGTCCTATAGATTCCTAAACGGCTGGGTCGATTTTTAGGAAATTTCATGCAAATGTTCTTTATCTGCCTGGCAGTGTTCTTAGATTGGTTTTGTATGATAAGTATTGATAATCGAAAATCGAAAAAATTCGTTGAAAGCAGGAACAGGCGATTTGGATCAAAGTTAACACTTTACACAACCTAACTTCACAGGTGCATTTGAGAAGTTTTATTACTACACAAGCCAAAAGGCCCGACATATGAAATTAACTTTAGGTTCTTTTATTTAACAGGGATACGTTCGAAATGGAATTTTCTGTTAAAAACACAATTGCACCATAATACTATTTTATTTTAAAGTTAAATTCACGCCATTATCACCGCACATCCATCAAGGCCAGACATATAAAACAAACGGTAAGTTTTTTTATATGAGAGGGCCGTGGTCGGAATAAATGTTTCTGTTTAGAGAACAATTGAAGCATAATATTTGACTTTTGCATTTTAAACTTTAATTCAAGCCATTATATGTAAAGAAATAATTTAATAAAATCAATAGTAAGTTTTCTACAGTGTAATATAGACTACAATGTATTGTGGACTAAGTCACTGCGGATGGAGTATGTGAAGCTTCCTCCTGGTGCACCGCGATGGGTCCTCAACTAGAGTAGGCAATCATCCGATTTGATTGAAAAATGGTCGATTTCACCGATTTCGATGACAATAAAATATATGAGTGTGAACAATTCGTTGATAATCACTCAATCCCGGTTCACGTCGGATCTCGCTGAAAGTTTGTATATATATATATATATATATATATATATATATATATATATATATATATATATATGTTATTGAAAAATCGGCTTGCAGTTTTAAAAACCCCGGTTATTTATATTGTTTCTGTATTTGATTATATCTCAGTCCCGAAGGGTAATTAACTGCCCCCTAAAAAAATAAACACACTTTAACACGTCTTCCTTACTTTAAATGCAAAACACATTCTCCCTCTTTTGAACTAAGCAGCGCCGCAGGCCAGAGATCTAATGCCTGACCCTGCACAAACCAAATGTAAGACCCACAGGAATTTTTGTCTTTTATTTCGACGGAGGTACGGGATCTGGAAACACACACACACACACACACACACACACACACACACACACACACACACACACACAAAAAAAAAACAAAAAAAACAACAAAAAAAACAGGTATGTGCGCGTGTGTGGTAGGGATGCGAAACGAGGTTATCTCCCTTAAGATAATGGAAAGCATAACATTGCATTTTCTGCTTATTCAGTTGTTTGTTCTATTTGTTGGTGGCTGCCATATTTGGATGGAGTGATTATAACATTTTTGCTTGGATGTATGAAGCAGTAAAAACCCGAAGATCAGAAGAGAAGCGAGACAAAATCCGTTATGTTCCTTTTTACCTGAGGTGGGTGGTAATCTGTTATATAAAGAGTGGTTGTCTGTGTGTTTGCATATTTATATGCCCAGCTAAAACTTCAAATTATTCCACAAACCCCTACAAAGTTGATATTCTTTAGTCAGTGTAATCCCAGAAAAATGATATCTAAAATAAAAAAAATGTTTCATACTTTTGGGAGGTCAAAGAGTCATATATTATTTACACTAGGAAATGAGTAAGCGTGTTCTTTTTTATTCTTTTATTTTTTTATTTATCCAAATGAAAGACGTGAACCCCGGATTTAAATTATCGTTTATTAACTATTTTCATTTCTCTACAAAGAATGAGGTGGGTGGGAGAAACTTTGTTTTAGTAGTGCTCTGTGGGCGTTCTTAATTTTATTTGGCGCTTTTAGTAGCGCTTTAAAGGCCTCCTAAGTTTTAACTCCTCGCATAAAAAGGTCATTTCTCTTCTGGTCAGGGGGAAACTTAACAGTATTTAACATCTCCTATATAGTTTTTTTATGGCGACTGTTAACGCCAGGTACCCCTGCTAGATAAAAATAAATAATAAAGCTCTACATCAAGATCAGACACAACTTTTCTCGAGTGTCATTTTACAAGGAATCTGATGCTAGACAGTATTAATTTGTATTAGAAGATTTATGGGGTCTTCGTTCGCACCGAACATCAATAAAAAAAAGATAAAGCCTTACATTGTTTTATTAATCACCTGAAGAATAAAAACGGTAGTATGGGGTTAAAGACTGGCAACACGAAGACATAGAGATCTTTATTCGTTCCCAGGTAGTCTACACGAATAAATGCGAAAGTTGGAACAATTTCTTGGAATAATAGTAAAGCCAAACGGCCTATTCAGCTTCACAAAATAGACGCATCATAGTTTTTCATACACTTATTATGTCTATGTTATATAGGTCGCAAGATTAACTATTTTGCATATTTGTTTTGAAAAGGAACATTTTATTAATTAACTATTACTTTTTTATATATAAAAATCACTCCAGACACGGCATAACGCCAATGGGTGTAAGGATTTTAAAATAAAATACAACTTCGAGATCAAAAGTAGGCAACGATAAGTGTTATTGTTTTGCCCCTCCCCTCTCCCTAATGCCAAGTTATGAACTCTTCCAAACTGTATAAATTAACTGAGTGTTACGACTATCGGATGGGTCTCAGTGTATTTTCGTAGTCTGCCATCTTTCCGGTACTTATTATTAGGGCTATGAGAATATTCTTTTCATTATTTTGACTCTTGAGTATATATCAGTTCATATCTTATATGTTTTTAGATAGAGTGGTATGGTCCTCGATTGATTAACTGTGTCTAACTGTGCCGGATATATACTCAAGAATCAAAAAATGATAAGAATATTCTGTTGTTATAGCCCTACTTATTACGACGGTTGTTTTTTGTGTATTCTTCCCCCCCCCCCGATAATATTTTACCTTTTCGAAATCATCTGCGTGTTCGTGTTTTCCTTAGTGACCCTTTCAGTGCCACAACAGTTATACGGGTGGATTTTGATCCAGAAAAAAAGGCATTCTTCCGTTTGGTACTCTCACAAATGAGGGGTTTCATCGATCTCAACGTTGCAAGCTTAACGCTAACCATACTCCAAACTCTAACCGGACCCTAACTCATACTCAAACCGGACGCATGTCTAGACAAAACTATATTTACAAAATATTATTCCTTATTACGTTTCCTGTTTACCTTCTGGTCTATTTAAAGCGATCCTAAATTATTCGTTTATTTTTCACTCGTTTGAAAAAAGCACTTTAGAAAAAGCTGAAGTGTGGTTACAGTCAAGGGTTTACACTTGTGTCTTTGCCACAAAACAACGAGTGAGATAATAGCAGGCCTCATAAAATAAAATAAATTGTTATATATTGTGATGATCAGAAAAAATGTCTCAATAATAATAATAATAATAATAATAATAATAATAAATATAATTATTATTATTATTATTATTATTATTATTATTATTATTATTATTATTATGCAACAACTGCATATTGAACACCCAGACAAATGGTACAAGTATAAACCGACAGCAGTAATTGAAAATGAAACTCAGAAATCCTGTGTGACATAGATGTACAAACAGATAGACCAGATGTCATAATAGTTAACAAGAAGGAAAAGGTCCAGCCAGATCGTAGATTTCGCCGTTCCAGTTTAGACTACGGGGTTAATATCAAGGAGACGGAGAAGCGGGGCAAATCCACGGAATTGTCCAGAGAGCTCAAAGGGATAGGAACGATGAAGAAAGTCAAGACAACATCACTAATAGTAGGAGCACTAGGAACAATACCCAAAAACTTTTTACAAAGGATGGGAGATATTGGAATCAAAGGGATGGCTGAGAAGATACGACGGATAACAATAACAAAAACGGCAGAAATATTAAGGAAACCCCTTGAATACAGAAACTAATATATATGAGCTGAAAGGTCACGCTGCTATAGAAGTGAAACACAAAGAAACACCACATGGAATCATGAAAACTGAAAATGTATCATTTTAAGTTAACCTTCACCCCCTAAAAACTGGCACCACACCAAATAATCGATGAGGATCACGGAGAATGGATAGATCGAGAAGAGAAAACACTAACCAGATCTACACTGGATGAGTGCAAAGAGAACTGAGACCTTACGAGAGAAAGAGAGAGGGAGTGAGAGAGAGAGGGAGAGGGAGAGGGAGAGAGAGACAGCAAAAGAGAGCTTATTGCCACCTAAATTTCAGAGGAGACCAATGATCGCTGCCAACGAGAAATCAATGGTAAACGGCTCTTGCGATAATGCAATTTCAGTTGTCAAAAGAGATGGAGAATACTAACACTTTCAGAGGGCTTGTTGTTACTCAGACTCCAGGAAACACCAAAGTTTGTTCTCAGTGAAAAACAATTGATGGCCTGAGTGAAAACTGCGAGTGATTAACTAATAATAATAATAATAATAATAATAATAATAATAATAATAATAATAATAAATAAATAAATAGATAAATACAACAGAAAGTGAAGAATGCTATGAAACAATAGTAATAATACAATACCAACACCTCGAACTGTAAGAAAGTCAAAGTGATTCACATTGTAATTGAAATGCTTGGGACCATAACAAAAAGACACCATAAATGGCTTAATCAGATTGACAAGACAATTTCTTTTCCAAGTTAGGAACAGCGATAGTGTTAATGAAGTTATGGAATTGACCTGATGTTTCAAGAAAAAAATCCAACAAAAACATCCAAACGTTGAGACTACTATGGAATAATAATAATAATAATAATAATAATAATAATAATAATAATAATAATAATAATAAATAACGGAATATTAAGAGAACCTGAGGGAAATTAAACTGCCAAAACATCTTATAAACTACTTCCCGTCACATAAACGGCGACAGCTAACGACGATAAAAAGAACGAGGAAGGAATGGTACTAACCAAACCTCCACTCAGAGTACTGGGACATTAGGGAAACTTATTCTTACCTAAATCTCACAGAAGACCAGTGGTCGTTGCAATTGAGAAATCAATGGTAAGCGACTGCTGTGATAATGCAACATCATTTGCAATGGTTACTGAAAGAAGTGGAGAGTGCTGAAAATCTGAGGAGACTTGCTGCCACTCAGACTCGAGGGAACATCACCGATCATTATTATAGTTATTGCGATAAGACAAATTATTTTGCAAATGTTATCGAAAGAAGTGGAGAGTACTGGAAATCTGGGGAAGCTTATTGTCACTTTGACTCCAGGGAACACCACATGTTGTTCTCAAAGAGAATCCTTTGTTGATCACCTATGTGAAAACTCATAGTGAGATAATGATATGGAACGTGGAGAAAGTCGATACGAATCCAACACTGGTAGGAACACCAGGAATAATCCCTAAAAATTTTATAAAAGCACAAGGAACAAAATGAAATAAAAGGAAAGATTGAAACCATATTGTTACTCTCGAAGTTAAGACGATTGAGTTATCTCCCCTTGTTTATAGATGAGGGGAAGTCCGTTTAAGGTAATTTCCTCTTTGTTGTTGTTGTTGTTGTTTTTCTGGAAGTGGGATTTTACGAAGGAGTACATAACATTGGTAGCAGAAGCTGTCTTCTTTTGTTTAATAATAAAAAAAAAAACTGCCTTGTTCAACAAACCCTGAAACACATTTAAAAGAAGGATGGCTTCCTTCACAAAACACTTACCTATTTTGGTGAATGGAGAAACATATGTGGAATGGAAGCAAGATATAGACATATGGTTTATATTTACAGATTTTACCTAAGGAGAAACAAAGTCCTGCTGTGTTTTTGTCATTACCACAAAATATGAGAATGTCAGAAGCGTGAGTTCCGTTATAGAAACGTTGATTTAATTTGAATCAAATAAAATACCCATCAGGCGCGCTTGAAAGCCAAATTACAACGCAATATTACAAAAATAAACAAATATTTTACTTGTTTGAAATTTATGATTTAAATATATTTCGGAGTCAAACTCCATCCACAGTATTTTGTACAGCTTTTCTATATATCGGATATCGGTGGAGCAAATGGATTGAATATAATAATTGACAAATTGGACAAAATTTGCTTGCTGGACGAAAATACAATGGCATAGATGCTATTTAAGGAATTTTATTCCCACAAAAAAGTGGCCGTAATTAATATAATTTTTGGTACGATATGAATTTCTGTATAAAAACTTGCAGAAATTTGGAATTACTTTTCCAGAAGGAGTCCAGATCTTTTTTTATTCTGAATGCAGCAAACGTATCGGGGGGAAACGAAAAATTTACAAGAATCACATGTTCAAACTTAACATATGCACCAATGCAAGAAAAACTGAAGAAAGTATTTTCTGATATTTCATCAACAGAATGTTGAAACAGTCAGTTTTAATAAATAGAAAAGCATTTAGAAGCAAAAACATGGCATGATAGATAAAGTAAACCCTAAGAAGAGACAAGGTAAGGTGATGCGTTGCTTTAAATTAAATTCAACTAAGCATTCTGCCTGAAATTGTATGAGTTTCAATTCTAGAAATAATATCAACACTGATTGAGATTGTCGGACTGACTTCCTCATCTTGGTTGTTATAGTCACAACGTTTCGGCCTTCATCAGGTGTTTTGTATCGAACTGGGGAACCGTTTGTTAGGAGTCTCGAACCCAACCATTTATTATTATTACGGGGGTACCGTGTTCGGACATAGTTGCTGATTCTCTGTTTTGAATGTTACTTTTCACTGCCTTCGTTCAGGATTGAACTCAGCACCTTTCGGTAACTGTAAACTTTGATACTCGGCCATATGTCACTAGGACAATTCTTAGTTGGTTTTTGTTAATGTTAAACCTATGTTGTTATTAATAATAAAGGGTTGGGTTCGAGACTCCTAATAAACGGTTCCCCAGTTCGATACAAAACACCTGATGAAGGCTGGATGGCAAAACGGCCGAAACGTTGTGACTATAATAACCAAGATGAGGAAGTCAGTCCGACAATCTCAATCAATGAAAACACCTCATCTAAAAAATACAGACAATATCAACACTGTTGTGCATTCAGACCAGGTGAACTTTACTTTTTTTAATGTTGATTCATGTTATCGAATATTGATAAATTACCCTTATTCTAATGTAAAAATGTCCAATCTTATGAAAGAGACATTGCGTATGGCAGTGTTGGACCCTGCTTGCTCAGGAAGTGTTACTGGAGAAATTTCGTTTAATGAATGGTTTGATTCATTAAATAACTGCTATAAGTGGTTGGTGGAAACAGTTAGATCTAACAGAATATTTTGTTTTGGAGATGGAGTAGAAATAAGAGCTATTAAAACGGTTAAATGTCATATGATGAAGGAGGGGGAGGTAAAAGAGGTATCAGACGTTATATTGAGGCTGACGTCGTTAAAATTTATATATCCCCGTCGTTAAGTCTATGTTCATAAATTTATGAAAACTGTAGGAATACTGCTAAATTTAAAAAAAAAAAAAAAAAACGACAGCTGTCGCATTTTGGGGAGATACAGTAGCGTCCAAAACTAAGGGACGAAATTATAAAACCTAATATTTGTAATAAATCTTCAAATAGAGATTAATGACGAGTTGGAGGAGGAAGATAAAGGGCAGTATAACAATTCTAATAGCAATAGAAAGGAAGTGAAAGATAATAGTATAAAGCCAAGTAGAAACGAAGTTGTGGAATATAAATAGAAAAAGATTGATAAGTAGAAGGAAGGGATGATCATGAGCACAAAACCAAAGTCAAAGGGAAAACATAGCCACTGAGTAAATATAAAACCAGAAACAAAGAATAAAAGCCCTCTTTGTATCAATTGGGATCATATTGATCAACGGAGAAAAGTTCTTCAAGTGACAGGGAAAACAGGTAATCAGGAACATGCAGTTTTTCTTACTTCTAAACAAAAAAACAAGGGCAAAACGTGATTGATGCAAAGAAAAAGAAAATTGTAAAATATAAAAGTTCATGAAGTATATATGAATGCGTTCCTGGCATGGTGCAAAATGTATATCACCAAGATGGGTGACAACAGAAAAAATATGAACGATAAAAAGATAATGATCGTCTTGTTGCACGTGGTTATGAAGAAGATTCTAATAACTTAAAACGAACAAATTCTCCAACGTGCCGCCGTGTAGCCATGCGTCTCATATTGTCAGCAGCCTCGCTTATGATGTGACAGGTGGAGACTTGATTTTACCTCAGCATTTCTGCAAGGTTAATATGTTTGAGAGAGAAGTATTCCTTAAACCACCATCTGATGTGTGTCCAGTTGAAAATGTGTGGAAACTGAAAAGATGCATTTACGGTTCAAATGATGCACCCCGTACATGGTACAAGTGGATTAATCATGAGTTGACTCGTTTTAAGGGAATGATGATTGCATACGATAATTTACTGTTTCCTTGGCATAATGCTAATCGTGACTTGATAGGCATTCTGGCAATACATGGAGATGATTTCATATTTCATGGAAATGATCTATTTCAAAGAAAACATTGTGATCGGAGAATTCAGATTTAGTTATTTAAAATGAGAAAATATGAAAATGGAACATTAAATTTTTGGGGATTAAATATTAAGCAAGCGAAAAAAATGGAATTATAATAAATCAAAATCTATATGCTTCATCTATAGCACCAATAAATATAAAGAAAGGTAGATGATTAAGGAAGGGTGATGAATTGAGTGAGAATGAAAAGACGAAGGTAGAAAGATTAGCAGATGAAATGATGCAGGTATCCACCCAGACTCGGCCAGGTGTATCGTTTGAAATGGAAATAACTAAGTAATTTTGCATCAAAAGTTTCACAAAACTTTTAGAATAGCACCGAAACACATTTTAATATATTCTAATTTATTGTAAAAAAATAAAATAAAATAGAAAAAAAATTATTGGCACCGTGTCTTGAAAATCTACTTATTTCAAATGGCAGGTGAAAAGTTTGAAAGAGTTTGAATTATTACGTGTTCTAGAACGTCCTTGAGCATTCCCATAAATCAAGAATTATAGCGAAACCCTTCGCTTTAACATCAACAACGCACAGAACAAGATGGTGAACACGAAAGAGAACAGTGTGGAATTAAGAAACGAAAATTGTGGAAGCATACAACAGTGGGAGTGGATGCAACTCAATCTCTAAGAAGCATTTTGACGTTCCGGTATCAACAATTCGAAATATTATCAAGGAACATACATAGTTTAATACTACTCAAAGCCTTACCGGATGAGGCCGGAAAAAAAAACTTTCACCCCGAGCCGTTAGACAAGTTGTAAAAGAAATCGAAAAAGCCCCGAAAAGCACAGCCAAAAAGTATTGCCACATTTAAGCGGGCAGGATATTGGTATTTCAATTTCAACACTGAGAAGAACACAGAAGACACAAGGGCTCCATAGATACCGACCAAGGAATACGCCTCTCCTCAAAATAAACAAAAGCACTACGATTACAATTTGCCAAGGAACACTGATAAAGATTCGACATTTAGGGCGTCGGTTCTGTAGTCGGATGGGGCAAAAGTCGATCCTTTTGGCCACCAGGATTTGTCTTGTTTTTTTGTTTTTTTTCACAAAACTTTTAGAATAGCACCGAAACACATTTTAATATATTCTAATTTATTGTATTGTTTGGCGAAAAAAGGTGAAGCTTACAATTCGAAGAGCACTGTACCGACAGGGATGCATGGTAGAGGGGGTCGTAGGTTTCGGGGTTGTTTCTCAGCTAATGGTACTGCAGAACTTGTAAAAGTTGAATCGATCAGGAAACCAGACCAATGCATTAACATTTTGAGAGAAAATTTAAAGAATTCCTCGGAAATTCTCAATTTTGGAAGCCATATGGTCTTCCAACAGGACAACAATCCCAAACATACTGAAATATCTGTTAAGAAATGGCTGTCAGATAATCGATTAATGGCCAATCAAAGTCCCGACTTGAAGGAAATTTATAATCTGTGGGCTATTGCCAAGAAAACGTGTCAATATAAAGAAAAAAAAATTCGATGAATTGGAAAAAAATTGTGAACGAAGAATAGACAAATATTTCCGTTGATATTTGTCAAACCTTAGTAATGAACTATAGGAAGCATCTAGATGTTGTTATCAAAAATAAAAGCTTTGCAATCGTATATAAATTGGACTTTGGCTATTTTTTTTTATTATTGCTTGTAATTTGTTAAAAATAAATTATTATGAAAATAATTGTGCATGTAGTCATTTTTTAATGTTTACAAGTTAAATTCCCACTAAAAATTTAACCTTTTTTTTTTTTTTTTTTTTTTTTTACAAAGGCATCACCACATTATCAAGGCCCAGAGGCCACTCAAGGATAAGGGTTAAAGAGTGTACAGTAGAAGTTGGTCAATATAGTAATCATTAGTAATGAAAATTTGGTAAATTTAATAACTTATATGGAACGGCTCATCAAGAACTTATTTACTTTAGACTTGAACAAAACCATATTGTAGTCAGCCGGAAAGCAGGAAAACGGAAGACAATTCCACAGGCGTGCAGTTCTAAGAAAGAAGCTTTGTTCATGGAATCTACGTTTAGGTTTAGGGACAGATAAAGAGTGGGGGAAATTATTGATAGTGTTTACAACTAGACGAGTGTTTCTTGTGAAAGTTTG
The DNA here is from genome assembly GCF_053919585.1 of Euprymna scolopes. NCBI lineage: Eukaryota > Metazoa > Mollusca > Cephalopoda > Sepiida > Sepiolidae > Euprymna > Euprymna scolopes. The sequence continues at coordinate 103,630,463 of NC_136483.1, read as the reverse complement.
GCGAGGGGGGACCATAGATTGAAGCTCAGTTGAACACTTTCCATGAAAATAACGATACATCAGAGACAAACTCGCAACATCTCTTCTGTGAGATAGAGGTTGCAAGGAGGAGAAAAGGACATCTCCTACGAGGCTACGAAGTCTATTTTGAACTCTAAGGATTTTATTCTTATATATTGAATAGATAGGATAAAATGCCAATAATTTCGGCGTTAACTATATATATATATATATATATATATATATATATATATATATATATATATATATATATATATAAGTAAAAGGAATTAATAATTATGAATTATCCATCAGTTTAAAAACACTGACTGAACTTACAAAAATTTTCTTATGGAATTTAACAAGAAAAATCCGCCTTACTTACGACAAAAATGCTACTTTTATTTTGGTGTCTTACGGCCGCACCCATATTTTTTTTTTTTTTTTTTTTTTTGATGAGGAGATTATGTTCAAAGGCAAAACATTTGTAAATTGTTGTCAATAATTATTACCAATTTTAATTAAAATGAACATCGTTTCCGAAACGATCGTACACTTAAGTTGATTTTGTTTGTTTTTCCTTTTGAAACTGATTGATAATTAAGAATTATTCATTTTTTTTTAACTTAATAGTAATATAGCTCTAGGTACATATACCTTTTGAGCTTATTGTATATGTACAATAATATGGACAATGTTCTTTTAAAAGTATTAATACATTTATTAATACATTAAAATAGACTCTGCCCTTTAGACTCCAGATCTAATTCCCCTTAGAAAATATAAAACATATATATATATATATATATATATATATATATATATATGTGTGTGTGTGTGTGTGTGTGTGTGTGTGTGTGTGTGTGTGTGTGTGTGTGTGCATATATGTAGTATGTTTATTATACAAACATTATTGCCAATAGTATCCACTTTTTTGGTTTGATGAGGTGGTCTGTTGGAATTGAGATCCCACTGAAACATGTATGCACATGTGTAACCAATAATGTTTGTATAATAAACAGACTATATACCTGATCTGTCCTCTATTGAGCACTCTTTAATAATCACGTGAGTTTCATTGAATTTGCATTTAGAAAACCAATCAATACAACCATTATATATATATATATATATATATATATATATATATATATATATATATATATATATATATCTTGAGGTTTAAGATGTTCAAAAGTCGGGACTGACGAATAAAACGAGGTTGTTAGTGCTCAATAACAAGAGCAAAATATTTTTATTTGAGGGCAAACAGTTACATATGGTCGCTACAAACAGCCATCTGTTTCAGTCAATGACACTTCTTCAGGCGACTCTGAACCCATTGAGGTCACAAAGAAATATATATATATATATATATATATATATATATATATATATATATATATATATATATATATATATATATATATATATATGAGCGTCGTTACTAAAGTAAAGCCTTCGGTTTTTTAAGTAAAAAAATTGAAGAAGTACGATGACGGAAGTTGTGACATTAAAACAAGCGACCTTTTGTGCTCTATAATCCCTTTTTCTACGTAGTCATCACCATTCTTAATGCAATTTTGCTGGGAATTCAATTGCATATCTCAGATTCTGATAGGAGTTGCTTTCTTAGAGTCTCACACCGTAACTATCTGCAACAGACAGATGGAACTTTCATGAATGCGTCAGTTCAGACATCATACGAGGGGCGTGCAATAAGTAATGCCCCTGACCCACTTCTCATAGCAGTAGATCAACGAAACTTGGCACAGTTATTAGTCTTTCTCTACATAGGAACCACCCAGAGTTATGCATTTCCCCCATCGTTTGATGCAGCTCTGGAGACCGTTTTTGTAGAACAACCCAGGTTGGTCCTCCAACCAAGACGTGACTTCAGAAATCAAGGCTGCATCATCTGGGAAACGCTTTTCTTTCAAAGACAACTTCATGGCTGGGAAGAGGTGAAAGTCAGAGGGTGCAAGGTTCGGAGAGTAGGAAGAATGGGGAAGGATTTCATAACCACACCCCCGTGCTTCTGATCTGGAGACATGCGAGTTGTGCACCGGAGCGTTGTCCTGCAGGAGGAGGGTACCTTTTCTGATCTTGCTCCGCCTCTTGATTTTGATAGCTTCCCTTAATTTCCTCAAAAGTGAACCATAAGGCTCCTGTAATTGTGGTACCATTTGCCAGGAAATCTGTAATCACTACTCCGTCCTAGTCCCAGAAGACTGTGAGCATGACCTTGCCAGCGGATGGCTGCACCCTTGCCTTCTTTGGAGGTGGTGAGTCCATGTGCTTCCACTGCATTGACTGGGCTTTGGTCTCTGGATAATAGCGATGGACCCAGGTTTCTTCCTGTGTAATCAGTCTTTTGAAAAAACATTGACTCATCTTCTTGGCAAATCTCCGAATTCATCCTCGAGCACTCGGCGCGTTCTCGCTTCTGGAATGGTGTGAGCAACCTGGGAATCCATCTGGCAGACACCTTATGCATATGCAAATGGTCATTAATGATAGTTTCCACAGATCCTGTACTAATATTGACATCTTGGGCTATTTGGCGAATATTAATGAGCCGATCTTCCAAAATGACAGCCTCAACTTGACGGACAGATGCCTCATCAATGGCAGAAGGGGGGCGACCAGGTCTGGGAGCTGTTTCCACGGACTTTTGAATTCACGATGCCAGCGTTTTACAAGGTCATACGATGGGGCATTACCACCATAAGTTTCTTTCATTTCATCAAAAGTCTCCTGTGGTGTGCGTCCTTTCAAATACAAAAACCGGATCACTGCTCGACATTCAACAGGCTCGATTTCACACCTGACTCAGTTCAAACACCTGTAAAACAGAAACCACAATTAATTCAGAGCTGTAATTTGCCACATAACCCGTAGAGATATATATCATTGCACATGCTAAATTTCAGCTAGATCAGACAACTGGAAGTGGGTCAGCGCCATTACTTATTGCACGCCCCTCGTAACAATGAAATTTGCGATCCCCTCTGATTCATTAGGGCGGAATAAGAATAGGAGGCATTACTTTTGGAACACCTTTCATATATCTATGTGTGTGTGTGTGTGTGTGTAACTTTCCAAGTTATTTTTCTTTTACTTTCCATTTCAACGACGCTTCATGTTTCATTAAGAATCATAAATAAAACGAATAACCGACTTCATTTAGTTCTACTTAAAAGCAAAGACTTAAACTCTAATTTCAAAGTAAAATTTAATTAACGTGAATTACGTCAACGATCCGCCTCATTGGTTATAGTTAGGTGTTAATTCGTACAAGTTTACCCGCGTTTGAAAAACAAGACTCGATTTACTTCATATCTGCAATTAATATCGTCTGCTTGTCTTCAATAGGTCAAAAATATAAAATAAAGTTGAATGCTCCCCCTCTTTTCCAATTTGTTCACTCTTTTTATTCCTATTCTCTCTCTCTCTCTCTCTCTCTCTATATATATATATATATATATATATATATATAGATATATATATATATATATATATATATATATATATATATATATATATATATATATGAACAAATGATTAATAAAACATGTTAAAAAAAAACATCTTGAAAAAGAGTTAAAAAATATATTTAATTTTAAAAAGGAAGCACAAGATAAGTGGGTAGTCCTTAATCCGCGGAGTTTCGAACAAATACTCTCCTTCTCATCAGAGGGCAGGAATTAGCAAAATGCGGGATCGGATTTTGCATGTAAAAGTATTTAATAAAACCACAAGTAAGTCACAGATCTTACTTGGTTTAAAAAAGGGTGAGGTAATACGAAGTAAAAGAATATATATATATATATATATATATATATATATATATATATATATATATATATATATATATATGCCTCTCTTTCGAACGCTTTTTTCTCTCGATCTTTTTCTTTGTGCCTATCTTTCTATCCCCCCTTCTTTATCCCGCTCTCTCTCCCTTTCTATCCCCACTTTATTATCGTCCATATCACCGTTTCTTTCTACTTCTTTTTGTTGTTTGTTTGTTTCTGTCTCTCTTTCTCTCTCCATCTCTTTTGTCTCTGTTTCTGTATTCGTTTTTTTTATTATTTGTCTTTCGCTCTTTTTTGTCTCTCTTTAGCTGTCTCTCTCTGTTGCTCATTTATACTCTTATATTTTTTTTTGTGTTGATATTCATATTAAAAACACTTTTTTTTATTTATTTAGGTATTTATTTGCTTCCCCACGAAAGCAAATGTGACACAAGGTCTTTTTTTAATGTGTGTGTGGGGGGGGGGGGCCAGCTCCCCAAAAACAAAGGCAAGAAAGAGGCACTCTGGCGGTATCCAAAAACAGTAATTGTCTCAGTATTAAGGGTTTCCCCTACATTGACCAAGGACTAATTAACTTAAGCGAAACATCAGAACAGATACTACACTTTGAGGTATTTACATTTTTTATTCAGGCTAAAATACAATGCAATTCAACGTGAATAAAAAACTTAGGTACAAGGCCAACTCAAAAGGAGGGAAAACACTTTGACCTTATTTATATATTTTATTGATTGAAAAAACATTGAACATACAAAAGCACAAACAATATAGACCCAATACAACAAAATTAGCCACAAGGCCCTATAAGAAATTGGGAGGGGGAGGGTACAGGGTATTTGTGACTATCTGCCTGTGTGAATAATGAAAACTTTGAAGTCTTACTCTTGACTGGCAACATTTACCAAAATACCTCATTCACTCTATGGGTCTTAATATAACTAATATATGTCCCCAGCGTTTATGATTTAAGGAATATATGTACAAATTGATCAACATTTGTCTGTGTGTTTGTGTATTCATTTTTTTTTTTATCTTAACCCCAAAAAAATACAACCTTGTGAAAATACAACTTTGATCGTGGAACTGCATTCATCTGCAAAAGATCTAGCTAATTTGCATATTCTTTTAAACATTCATTTTAATTAATTCCCTATTAGTTTTTTCAGTTGTCTGATGGAATGATCATCTTTAGTTAACTATTACGTGTAATTGTATTCTTGCAGATATTCTACATGAGTTATACTTGCGTAATATTTGCATCAAAAGGTTATAGTAAACACAAACCCCTTTCTCTATATATTTATGTATGCGTATATATATATATATATATATATATATATATATATATATATACGCATACATATATATATAGAAAGGGGTTTGTGTTTACTATAACCTATATATATATATATATATATATATATATATATATATATATATATATTGCTTAAAACATTTTGGCTTTTCTGTCAGTTTTTGGTCTACAAACATGATCTTAATATATAGGGTATTCAAACCCATGCGAAACTTTATATTTGGGTTTTAGCCGGGGAAAATCGGTGCAAAAGTGTGAAAATTAAAGAAATGGAATTTGTCAGGTGAAGGTCGAACGACAGTATTACAAATATGCATACATAACGTAATAGCTATTGGTACATGTTTTAATTTTTAGCCTTGTAGGAAACATGTCTTTATGGGTCAAGCATTAACGTCAAAGAAAGAAGTAAATCGTGAGCTGAATGTTTTGGTTTCGATTCTCGTTGGTGGCGCACGAGTCATTTTTTTGTTTTTAACTTTTTAAATCATGTATAATATAAATCTGTTTAAATGTATGTATGTATTATGTATATATGTATGGCAAAAACTTTCGACGGAGGCGATGGATTTTTACGAGATCGGTATCATCTTGAAGTTTGCCCTTCGGATGATAAATATCGAAGAATTGGCTAAAAACATTAATTCTTTCACTCTCTACTGGGCACTTTTCTACAAGGAGGAGTCGCTTTTTCAGCCGATATTTTCCAAAGCCATCCCTTTTTTCGAATGTCTAGCCTTAATTTAAACCTGCATCACTTCCGGTTTGGTGATGGGCGCAACAACTAACGCGTCACGTTTTTTTTTCTTCCCTTTTTTTTTTAATCCTTCGCCGTAGAGGTTCGAACCTGCCTGCCTACTACCACTTTATTATTATTATTATTATTATTATTATTATTATTATTATTTGCTCAACCAACACTTTAACTCACACTTCCACTTTCATTTCCGCCTTCATCAAGGGTTCGAGCCTGCCTGGCTACTAAAACTTTTTTTTTTTTGCTCAACACACACCTACAAACACCCGGGCAACGCCGGGTACTCAGGCTAGGTATTATATAATGGGTTCAATATAATATAATAATAAATACGAAATCTGCATTAATCAAAATATCATATTTAAGCGCATTTTA
>NC_136483.1:103586698-103619198 GCF_053919585.1 Euprymna scolopes | reverse complement strand
AAAGGGGGTTAGTCTGATCTTTATTTTTTGCCACGTCTCCCTATACTATTTTATTTCTGGATAGCGATATTCTGTCCTCTAGGCCGATCTCAATTGCTAGCTTTTAATTTGCCTAACATCCTTACACATTGTCATGTTTTCAATAAAGTTTTTGAAAGCACCGCGGTTGTACTTAGGTCGGCTGCTTCGTACATTGCTGTGTTATTTACTTGGCGGTATCTGTAGCAAATATTTGTCATTTGTTTGTCCTTGTCATAATGAGACGTTAAATTATGAAAGGAACTTTCTAGTGGTGATGTCATTTTAGTAAAGGTTTCGTGGTGCCAATACCAGTTTTACCATAGATTTATAGACTGCTTCGAAATAATCTATGGATAGTGCTATATCAGGTCTATTACAAAGGTAATGTATAGGTTGAAACGATAAGCGAGAACCCCGTTAGACTTAACGTTGAGCCAAACTTCTTTTGGCAATTCAAAGTGTAATATCCGTTTTAATGATACATTAGTCTATCCTGTCTCCCATCAATGAAGAAGAAATCCTTCTAGATTTAAGCATTTTTAAAAAAAATTTTGTTCTAATCCAGAGTACTCATTTTGGAAGGAGTTAGATGTTCCCACATTAAGAATCGACCTTGTGTCTAAATGGGCCCTTGTGGGGAGGCAAGTAAATGGGAACATTGAGTTAGATATCTCAAAGAGACGGTCAATTGTTTCCCACTGGTATGCTGGATATGCGTATACTTAAGATTGGATCCCACATCATTGCTTAGTCGTAACTTGTTTTAGCCGACATTGTTATTCATCGATAACCATGGACAGCGGATGTGATGGACCAGAACCTTAATCGAGTGGTGGAACTGTTGACTTACCTTATCGTTGCCATAAAAGAAATTGTCTCAACTTGGATGATAAGAAAGAACACATATACACGTTCAAACAAGAGTATTTGTGCATCGACCCCCTGTGGCTGGCTTACTTTGCCATCTATATAAAAACGAGCCTTATAAAAGAGTGTAAGTTTTTAGCATTCGAATGGTTAAGATCATTGGATGATAAAGATAGTCATTGAAAACAGTGTTGTTGCATGAAAGGTACACGACACAACGAAGAGCCGCTGGCAAACATATTGTTCTCGAATTCAGTATTGAAGACGCTGTTAGATAAAAGTCTGCTATATGATAAAGATATTGAGGCATATACGAGGTTGCATTGAATATGGCGTCACATGGGAAGAGTATACTACTTAACAATTTCCAGTGGTAATGGCGTTGTTTTCATTAAGAGACCATCGTTCCCTCGTTTTCTTTCTTTCCTTCTTTATTATTATTATTATTATTATTATTATTATTATTATTATTATTATTATTAATAATAATAATAATAATAATAATAATAATAATAATAATAATAATAATAATAATAATAATTTCCAGCGTTTTAGTATTCAAGCAGTTCAGGTCGATAAGCAGTAGAGATCGCCATTGAAAACGGAGAAAAGTATACTGTATACCAAAGTTCCAGTAGCGGGTACGTTGTTTCTGTCAACAGTCTACCCTGCCCTCTTTTCTTTCTTTTTTCTTTTTTTCTCGCTGCCTGCATTTATTTTCCTTAATTTTCAGACCCTGTTATCAAGATGTGCGCTCTCCACGGGGATTTACTTTTTCAAGTATTCCTTCTATTGTCATTCTTTTTATTTCTGATTTCAGAATTCTTTTCGGAAGTACACCTTGTAGCTTTGATAGCGACTTGTTAGCCTAAAGAGAAAGAGAGAGACAGCCAGAGAGAGAGATAGAGATAGAGAGAGGGGGTATTATACATCACAGCATAACAGAGTCACATATGTTTAACAAAAATTTGTGCCACTTCTACCCACCCCTAAAAATGAAATTCGATACTGAAGTGCTGAGTAAGGAAGTTATGACTCGGTATGGAACCACAGCATGTCATCCATTATAAGCTGGGTTATTTTTTCTGTATAATATAATTGCATAAAATACATGCAAAAATATTCCTCAATTTGGAGATTGAATTATGGTTGAAATACTTGTTCTAGGTATCTGCAATGTGATAATAAAGAAACTTTTTATTAAATTAATTTCTATCACTTTCACCCGCTCTCACTAAGTATTGTTTTATTTAATACGGAATCACTATCGACCCCCTCTCTCTCTCTCTCTCTCTCTCTCTCTCTGTCTCTCTCTCTCTCTCTCTCTCTCTCTGTGGCCATAAAAGTGATAAGAATAACAAAATTAGGATAGTCTATTAACAACAAAAGTGGTTATCACCACAAATGTTATATATTGGGTATCCTACATCAGAAGCGATTAAATTCACTAGTGTGAATTTTGACAATGGTCACATTTAGTGCTCATCAGAATAACCTTAATCTGGAATCAGAATCGTTCCCAGAGACGAATGACGTAAAGTTGAGGCAGGGGCAGAAGTCAAACGTCGTAGACAAATTAGAGGTAAAACAATGACGAATGACGTCACATTTTTTGAGCAAGAAAAATCTCAGCTTTTCAGATCAGTCTGCCGGTAGAAGCCCTGCGAACAAGTCATCGCCAATAATGTAGAAATAATCTAAGGCGAATGTTACTTCGATGTCTGTCCATGCGAATCATTCATTTCAGTAAGCTAGAAAGTAATGTGAAAAACCAAACAATTAACTAGGATAATATTAGTCTCTCTCTCCGGAGTAAATTCTCTTCAAATCAAAACCTTGAAGAAAACTTAGCGAACGTCTCTTCATGTTTCCCCTCTAAGAGTTTTATTTGTTGTAGTTAAAAAGACGAAACGATAGACGGACACTCATGAACCCCTGGTGAAGAGAAGCAGCGACGATGTAGACTATAAAAAAGAGTATATAAAGAGTATAAAAAAGCATGTGTAAACATTAGTGATGGGACGATTCCAATATATTTCCAGATTCCGATACAATTGTCGATTCCGGACTAAATTCCCGATTCCAATGCAATTACCGATTCGGAGTCTTTATAAATCTCTAAATGTCTAACTATAAAGTTGCTCTTTTTTTTTCGCGATTACTGTAAAACACGTCTTGAATGTGCAGATATTTTCTCAAATGTAAAAACACACGTGCGAGGGGTTGATCTATAGATTTTAGTGTTAATGACAGATTAAAATCAATAAATACTTATTATTTTATTATTATTATTATTATTATTATTATTATTATTATTATTATTATTATTATTATTATTATTACCAGCCGTAGACGGTTTTGTTTTAAACAAAATCAAATAAAAAAGATAATTAAAAGAATCATTTTTGGCATCGAAAAATATGCACACATATTTCCGATTCCGATACACCAAAAAAAGTCGATTTTTCCGGTTTCGATTAAATATCCACACACTAATAAATAGTATGTATAAAGAAAGAATGCTTCTGTGGAACTCGGGAATTTGGACAGAATTTCTCTTTATTTACTTCACGGCAGTAGCATGCTCTTTTTTTAACAGCCATGACTGGATAGAGGTTCTAAGTAATTCGCAATTGTATTTCTTGGTTGCCCACTGTGAGGATTGAACTATAAACCTTCAGGAGAATATCACCTTTACAATTGCTTTTTCTTAGTACTCTACCTGCTGTGCAACGGGTCCTATTCAATTCTCAGAGTGGGCGCCCGAAAAATACAATTGCGAATTATTCACGACCTCTATCCAGTCATGGCTGACAGAACGAGGGCATGCTACCCCCGTGAAGTAAATTAAGGGTTCGAAATTCCGTCCAAATTCCCGAGTTCGACAGAAAAATTCCAGAGTTCGGCAAGATACATCCGAAAAAGGTCGGAGGTTACATTGATCGAAACGTTGTGAAAATCACACGCAAGATGAGGACAGTAGTCCGATGGATTTAAATAATACGAAAAAACAATTCCTCATCTCAAAAATTCAGAAACGTAAGACTTTTATTTTGTTAATGAAAGAACTACAGTAATAATGCTATTGAGCACGTAACCGGCAAATAAGAAAAAGTGATGACAATGGAGGGATAAGATGCAACGAGTAGAAAAAAAAAGGCTAATTTTGCATTTTGTCTTTTTATTTTCCTAGCGGGGGTGGAGGATTTACCTGGGCATAAAATACGCTTAAATATGATATTTTAATTTGTCCAGATTTCGTATACATTATTATAGAGTTGTGATTTCAAAACTTAATAAAAAAAAAAGTATTTGTGCGCCATCAGTTAGAATCGAAACCGAAATTATATCATTTAAAGCTGGTGATGTTACCAACATGACACACACATGAACTGGTTAAAAAATTTTTAAAAATAAACTAAGATGAATGTATAAAGTGTATAACGATTTTTTTCAATTTTGACCCATTTTTGACCCCTTAAAACTTATTTTAACCGGTTAAAGACATATAAAGGGACGGCCCGTAAAAATCCAATCATTTGAGGTCCTTAAAGCCGCTCTGCGACTTTTAGTTTCGGAGGAAATAGAGTTTGAAAATATGGAGACAGACAAACAGATATATAGTCTTTTATATATTAGATTATATTAAACGTACTCTGCAGACTCACTTTTTCATAGTTCTAAAAATGTATTCAAAGCTTAATAGATGAGCCAACGGGTCGCTTTTTTGTTTTCGTAATATATCATTAAAAGTTTTGTGTTGTAGTAAGTCATGTGTTTTACTTGTAACTTGTATAACCATACAGTTAAAATGAAATATATTATGAAGTGTGAGAAATTTCAGTTACGATGCCATTTTTATGTTTTAAGCCGCCTGCGTACAATTCTTGTAGGTAGCGTATGATTAGTTAATTTGTACGGGCCAAGATAATTACTTGGCGCCTTTTTGTAAACATCCATTTTGTTTTGAAGTCTACGAAAACCTGCGGCAAGAGCGAGACTCACCAAAAGTCGGCTCCGAGAAGAATGCATTATCGAGAATGGAGCCGCAACAATTTCTTCATGTTTAAACCACCTAAATGCTTGGTGAAATAAAAGGACTTGAAATCTCTACAAGTAGGGACACCTTTATATTTTGCCGAAGATATCCCAATTAGAGGATGGTATCATTTGAACATTTTTATCATGTTTATATCATCTAAATGTTTGAACTTTTCTCAATTCAATTAGGGTCCCATGGGACTCGATTTATGCCTAATTAAAGGCACCAGAACTCTTGCCGAGAACACCATGAATTATCATGAACCTTTTCAAAGGAAAACCACGCTATCACTCCAAAAAAAGGAGTTAACTACTGGCTCCCAATTTGGGAGGCAAAACTGACCCACAGTTTTGCAAGGACTGTACCCGGACCAATAACCTTTCTTTGATGTTATAATTGAATAACATTTGAGTTTAAAGGTATGGTTTTGTAATTGTGGAATTATTTTTGCCCCAGCCAGGGAGTATTGAGTTTGTGAGATTAATTTCTCACAGTAGAAATGCCTTTTCTTTTACCGATTTATAAGTCAAAAGAGACAATATTATTACGTTGATCGTTGTTATAATTAGTTAATAAGAATTATGAAATCGCTAAGGTTTAAAGTAAAGAGCTCGCTATTATGGCAAAAGTTATAATCCGTTAACTTTGAATGAGTTATTTATGCCAAATTGTTTATTGAATTTGGTTAAATCTGTGCTCATTTTTGCACTAAATACTAATCATTATTAATTCCTATTAAACTGTGCATCGGACGAATACCATAAAACTTGATGTCAGCACTGCTAGAAGATAGATTCGTCGATTTCAGAGGGGCGACGGAAACGTGTGCGACAACGCGCGCTCCGGACACCAAGGCACAGCTACCACCCTAGAAAACGCCGTGCGCATTCATCGGTGGATAACGGTGAATCAAATGCGTGTAGAGCTGAATACGGGTGTCGGTGCATTGGAAATACTATTGTCATCCCTAGAACACAGCAAAGTGTGTGTGACGTGGATTTCACGAATGCCCATGCATGATCAAAATGACTACTGGCAGGACTTATTAAATCAGTACGAAGCGGAAGGTGACGGATTCTTGGACAGCATCATCAACTGGTGATGAGACGTAGTGTCACCATTAACGACAGTCGATGGAACGGTACAACTCTCACTCCTCAATAAAGGAGTTCTAAAACGCATAGATGTGACAGGGACGTGAGGGAGCGTGATATTCCTTAATTTCTTAGAGCCATAGTTGACTGTCAACTCTGACCATTAGGTTGAAACGTTCACAAAGCTGAAGGCCCGGATTGCCCGTGTAAGGCCACAGAAATGTGAAGCATTCCGTATGAAACATAAAAACGCCAGACCACACACAAGTTTGAAGACCACAGGATGTGTGACAAACTTCGGCTGAACGGTTCTGTCTGACCAACCGTATTGTCCCGACAGCTCACTTGTCCGGGCCTTTCAAAGACGTGTTACATGGGTAGCATTTCCCGACAATAACGCCGTAATCGCAGCCGCGAAAAGATTGACCCCCTCGGCAGGTGCTGACTTTTACGACTAAGGCGTCAAGACTGTCGTTCATCGCTGGCAAACGTGCGTTGAGAATGGTGGTGATTATATATATATATATATATATATATACATATATATATATATATATATATATATATATATATATATATATATATAAAGAAAGATTTCCTACCTTACCAAAATTGCTTAATTTTCCGTTGCCTAAGTTTTCATATATGCAATTACAGACGCTATGACCGACCAAGTGTTTATAATTATGGTAAGGTTATAGAATTCTTTGATATAGGGAAGGTACAGAATAGTAAATACAACATGTCCGCTCGCCCTTCTCATATTACGAACTAGCCTGGGTGCCTGGCGTTGCCCGGGTGTTTGGAAGTGTGTCTTGAGCAAAAAAAAAAAAACAGTGATAGTAGGAAGGCAGGCTCGAAGCTTTGTCGCGAAGGAGGATAAGGACGTAAAAAAAAATCTGACGTCTTTGCCGTTGCATCCATTGCCAAACCGGAAGTGGCAAAGGCTTAAATTAAGGCTAGTCAATCGAAAAGAGGGGGCCACTTTCGAAAATATCGGCGACCCCTCCCTGTAAAAGAGTGCCCAGTTGAGGGTGAAGGAATTAATTCTTTTAGCCAATTTTCGATATTTGTCGTCCGAAGCGTCGAGCTTCAAAATGATACCGATCTCGTGAAAATCCGTCATCTCTGTCGAAAGTTTTAGGCATATATACATGATGATTGCAACGTCTTGTCAGACGAGTGCCACTCCCTCAGACACTTAAAAGTCCATGAGCCAAAAAATTACTTCCATCGCTACGGGACCATTTTAATGCCTGAGAGAGTATCTATACACAGATGATGTTACAGATTCTTAGCTTTGTAAGACAGTTAAGAAATGTTGAGATCCAGCAACAAACAAGAGCAAGATAGTTAAACTGCAGACCAGCTTAATGCGGGTACTGGTCTCCCGCTTTATGGTTTTTTAAATCAGAGATTTGCTTCTCCTAGAAAGGTTGCATTTACCACAGCTTACGGGAGCCCTCTCCACCCCAACACACACATACATACACACAAACACACACGGTGCTAGTTGGCCGTTGACCCCGAAAAGGGTTCATTCGCCCTTTGGAAGGTCTTGTTTTTAATCCTTCAGGGAGACTAGCCACCCCCCTCACCAAACAAGGTTGGTGGGGGAGCCAGTTTAGTCGCTGGTGACCCGACCATGAGGCAGGTAGTACTGGGTTACATGGTACCAGTAGCATATGACATGACCTGACACATACATACATACATACATACATACATACATACATACATACATACATACATTTAAACGGCCAGGTGAGATTTATATTATAGAAGATGAGTTTCAAAATGCTAACATTATTATTTAGGAATTTTAACATGGAATGTGATTCCATTTCCAAGACATTCTATCATTTTTTATCATTTAACAAAACTTGTTAATAATAGAAACTCATTCTTAACATGGGGAGGGACTTTATTAATTGATCCTACACTGTCTTCCTATTTTACATAGTAATCGTCGACTATTTTCAATTATTTATAAAAAATTCAAATAGCATTTTGCCAACTAAGGGTGAACTAATGCAAATTGGCTTTGTTTTTTTAAGGAGAATTACATCTTTAGTTGCTTCACTATTTTCAATCAATTACAAAGAAAACATTTGAGAAAGAAATATTTATAAAGATCACCTCCTCTAATATACAACCCGTTACTTCACAAATTTATTGTTTTCGTTTGCAAAAGTATATGTGAATATATTATACTAGGCTTTTTACAGTACTTCGAAAAATGAAAAAGCAACAACTCCATCATCAAATATTTAGAAATGTAAAAAGAATCAGAATCGGTAATTGTATCGGAATCTGGAATTTAGAACAGCATCTTCTTTTTGAAAGCCATTTCAATTATACTTTTTTTTGTCTTCGTTTCTTAATTTGAATTGCATTCCTTGTTCCCAATTCGCTTTCTTTCTCTTTCTCCCTATTTTTTGTTCTTGTACTCCTTCCTCATTCCCTTGCCCCTCTTAGTCATGTTTTCCCTTTTCTTCTTTTTATTTAAATTGTAGTGTTTGTTCCACTTTTCTTTCTTTTTTCTTTTATCATCCTCCCCTCGAACTCATCGTCCTCCTCGCCCGCCTCCTCCTTCCCTCACTATCCCTTAGTCATATTTTTTCGTTTTCTTCGTTCTAAATTTTAATTGTAATCCTTTTTTCCACTTTCTTTCTTATTACTAACTCCACCTCCCATTTGTTCTTATCCTCTCACTTCTCCCCCTTCCTTCTTTTCCCTCTTCCTCCACCTTCCTTTTCAAATCCCATACCATTTCCGGGCCAATCCACGGCCATTGTCTGTTTATTCAATCGTTTTAGTTCTCGTTTTCCATTCCTTTTGATGCAAACTTAATAAATACCAAGGGAAAATTTTGATTGAAATCATTCTTGAATTTTTTTTTTTTCAAATAAAAAGGAAAATCTAACCCTGACGCCTCCTTCCCCTTAATCCCACCTCAAAAGCAGCTGCTTTTTTGATTTTGTAACAACAACAACAACGATAATAATAACAACAACAACAGCAACAACAACAACAAGCTCTCCCTTCGGACTGGAAGAATGAGAAATATCTTTTTGTCTGTAAAACTATGAAAATAATGCCACATATACAGTGTGTCTCAAAAGTCACTGAACTTGACCCCTGATTTTGACAAAAACTTTCACAGCTTGTGCACCTTGTTTAATGCTATACCCATAATTAATTTTCAAAATATTATCTGTCAAATATCTGAAATAGAGAAGAAAATAATCATTAATGGTAAAATGACAAAGATTTTCAATCCTTCAGTGACTTTTTAGACACGCTGTGCAAACAAATGAGATCTTCGTTTTCGAAAATTACCGAACGTTTCATTTAACATGCATAACAGATATGTATGTATAAGTCAACTTTATTTATGCACTTTTAAAATGGCGAATTTACGATTGAAAATCTATGCCAGTAGCAGAAATACATATTTAATTGGTGCTACCGGATCACATTGCCTAAAGATACCGGTTTTCTGACCTAAAATGCACCAAGCTTTCTTAATGCTTTTGTTTCCCTTTTATTTTACAAAACTCAGTCATTTTCTGCAAAATCCAGAAAACAAAAATTGCATTTTTCCTCTACGAAACAACCAAACCAAACACCGTGAATAAATGTTTGAAGATGCACAGAATCTGAAGCATAAATATGCCGTAAAAAAACAAAAACAACCAAACCAAACCAAACTAAATAAAACAAAACCAAACCAAACTAAACTAAACCAAACTAAACTAAAGTAAACCAAACCAAACTAAACCAAACTAAACCAAACCAAACTAAACCAACCCAAACTAAACCAAACCAAACTAAACTAAACCAAACTAAACCAAACTAAACTAAACCAAACCAAACTAAACCAAACCAAACCAAACTAAACCAAACCAAACTAAACTAAACTAAACTAAACCAAACCAAACTAAACTAAACTAAACTAAACCAAACTAAACTAAACCAAACCAAACCAAACGAAACCAAACCAAACTCCAAACTAAACTAAACCAAACTAAACTAAACACGATGAATAAATATTTAAAGATAAAGAACTTGAACGATAAAAAACTTTTTAACATCAAAATAACCGAATTCGGCATTAATTCAGTATAAAGGCGCTGATATGCTGTGACAAAAAAAAAACAAAACAAAAAAAAACACAAGCAAAAAACATTATTGCACCCACCTTTTTTTTAGTAACCAGAAAAAAAAGACTCTTCAAGAGTATTGAAAACAAATCATCTCCCCTCCCTCATAATTGACATATTACTTGTCAGGAAGTTTGACACAAGGTCAGGTGTAGTTTTGAGAAGTCCTTGTAAGAGGATAAGCGCACGCCGACCTACAAAAATGCTTGTCGACATTTTCGTATACTGAACCATCAACTGATTCTCAATAAATTAACTTCTCCTCAGAGAAGTAAAATCTCATAGGATCGACTTACTAAGACTCAACGGAACAATATCTCAGCCAGACACATTGTCAATATTTCATCCTAATCACGCTTGCAGATTAATGTCCTAAAAAAAACTCTGCTAGTTGAATAGTGATGATTTTTATTTTTTTTTTGATAATTTAATATATGTCGGTTTTATTCCAATACTACCCTGCCTGGGTGTCTGGCGTTGCCTGCGTGTTTGGAGGTGTGTGTTGAGCGAAAAAAAAAAGTGGTAGTAGGCAGGCAGGCTCGAACCCGTTTTCGCGAAGGCGGAAAAGAAAAAGGAAAGAAAATCTGACGTCTTACCTCTACTCCATGCCGCAACCGGAGTTTCGGAACGTGAGAATTAGGCAAAGTCAATCCAACTGATACGATGACTTGCAAAAATGGCTAGCAAAAATCGATCCCTCCTTGTAGAAAAATGCCCAGTCAGTTCCTTCACACCAGAGAGTGAAGGAAGTAATGTTTGGGGTCAATTTTTCGATATTTGTCGTTCGAAATGTCGAGCTTTAAAATGATACCGATCTCATGAAAACCCGTCGTCTGTCGAAAATTTTAGGCTGACATACATACATACATACATACATAGATACATACATGATGATTGCAACGTCTTGTCAGACGAGTGCCTCTTCCTCAGACACTGAAAGTTCATGAACCCGAAAATGACATTTAGTCCTGCCAGCGAATTCACATGCTCAAGCAGACATGGCACTGAAGACAGTAATTGGTATACATACATATATATATACACGCGCGCACACATACATATGTACACATATCACACACATATATACATGCATACATACACAATACATACACACACATGCAAATATACACAAGACGGTCATTGGCATACATACATATAAATATATACATGCATACATACATACATATCTATAAGCATACGCTCATATATACCCATATACATACGCAATGCATAATACAAAAACATACATATACATACCCACATGCATACATACACATATACATACATATACACCCACATATACACACATATACAAATACATACACACATATACTTACACATACTCATACATATACGTACACATATGCACATATATATACATACACTTACCTACATATACATACACATACACACATACAAGCACATATACATATACATACACACATGCATACATATACATATGCATATATGTGCATACATATACATAAATACATATATGCATATACACATACATGCATACAAACATATATAAATGTATATACATACACACAAAAGTATATACACACAGACATATATACATACATATAGACATAGATATAGATACATATACACACATGTACATATATAAATATACATACATATATACATACATATATACATAGATACATATAATGATGGCCGATTAATTGTTACATGCATCCAGCATTTCAGGCGTACACACGTCACAGCTTATTTCGCCACAGGACTTCTTCTTCTTTTTTTTTTAATAGACAAATGCCGAGGGAGTATCTATACAAAGATGATGTTACAGAGTGTTAGCTTTGTACGACAGCTTAATCTCTCTCTCGGTTCAAAATGTTGACATCCAGCAACAAGCAAGAGCAAGACAGCCAGCAACAAGTCAAACTGCAGACCGGCTTAATGCGGGTACTGGTCTCCCGCTTTGTGTTTTTTTTTTTAATCAGAGATTTGCTTCTCAAAAGTGTTAAATACTCAATGATCAGGACGACGATGATGGTGACGGGTACGATTAAAGGAGATTGGCAAAAAAAAGGCACGGATTTACATCTTATTCTTATTTTTACAAAAAAGTTTCGCTATAAGACTATCACTTTTGAAGTAGAAAATGATGATAATGCGGACAATTTCACACATTATTTCACAAATAAAATCGACGACGAATCAAACGTAAACACAATCCAACCGTCATGTATTAAAGACGCTTACATTTTTTTTTTTTAATAAAAATTTCGGTTGAGACTAACACTTTGGAGTAGAAAATGATGATGATGTGGACAATTTCACATATTATTTCATACATGATGATTGCAACGTCTTGTCAGACGAGTGCCACTCCCTCAGACATTTAAAATCCATGAGCCCAAATGTCTGAGGGAGTATCTATACAAATATGATGTTACAGAGTCTTAGCTTTGTACGACAGCTAAGTCTCTCTCTCGGTTTAAAATGTTGAGATCCAGCAACAAGCAAGAGCAAGATAGCCAGCAACAAATTAAACTGCAGACCAGCTTAATGCGGGTACTGGTCTTCCGCTTTATGGTTTTTTAAATCAGAGATTTGCTTCTCCTAGAAAGGTTGCCTTCACCACGGCTTACGGGAGCCCTCTCTACCCCAATACACATACACACACACACACACACACACACACACACACACACAAATATACACGGTGCTAGTTGCCCGTTGACCCAGAAAATGAGTTCATTCGCTCTTTGGAAGGTCTTGTTTTTAATCCTTCAGGGAGACTAGTCGCCCTCCTCACCAAACAAGCCTGGTGGCGAAACCAGTTCAGTCGCCGGTGACCCGACCATGAGGCAGGTAGTACTGGGTTACATGGTACCAGTAGCATATGACATGACCTGACATATTTCATTCATACATACATACATACATACATACATACATACATTTAAACAGACAGGCGAGATTTATATTATAGACTAGCCTGGGTGCTAGGCGTTTTCCGGGTGTTTGGAGGTGTGTGTTGAGCGAAAAAAATAGTGGTATACAGACAAGTGAGATTTATATTATAGATAATGTGTTACTACTTGCACAAAAGTGACAATACTGTATATCTACTTTTACATTGAACATCTCAACATACATCTGACCTAAAACAACAGTAGACACGAAAGACAACAATTCCATACTTTTCATGAACGATATGACTGGCAAAGAGGAAATTACTGTTTCTAATGATCAATATATACATCTCATTAATTGTCATACTGGAATATTTTTTGTGCTTTGATAAGTAAAACGAACAAAAAAAAAAAGGGAAATAAAAAAAATGATAAAAAAATATTTTTATTTGGATTATTCGGACTACTATGTAACAGTGCGCGAACGCGCGCACGCAAATGCATACGAAATGCGAAATGACGTCACTGTAGAAAAAAAGACAATTAAAAAGAGAGAGAACATGTTAGAGAGACGTTAACATTATAGACGTGGATAACGTTCGAGAGCACATTAGAAACGTGGGTGACGTCATAGCCGTAACGAGAAGTCACGCGAGGAAATAAAGGTCGTTGTTACAACGATGTTAAAGCGAGTTGAAGTTTTTTTTTTCTTATTCCTTGTCTACTTTGCGATTGAAGCTACAACGTTACGTTGTTCTTATCTTAAGTGTTATTCTCACATGGTTTCGGCCGATGTAACCTTTGACCTTCTTTAGTTGCCTCTTGTCCAACTTTGGAATCTTTCTGTCGAACTTGGGACTATGCACGAAATTTCGAACGGAACCTTTTATTTGATCCACGAGGATAACATGTTCTCGTTCCGTCATCCATGACTGGGTACAAATCTTAAGTAATTCGTAATTTTATTCTTAGTATGCTCGAACTGGAGATTGGAGTTCATCTACAGAAAGGTGTTGCTCAGAAGTGAATGTTTACTTCATATTCAAACAGGCGTAATAGATAAAGTACTAGGTACACCGGCCGGAATGTTGTGAAAAAAAAAACACTCAAGATGAGAATGATAGTATGAATAATGCAAATGATACTAATTATCAATCCTTATCTAAAAAAAAAAAAAATCAGAGACGTAAAAATGATTTACTTGTCAAATGAGTTGGTGCGGTTCCCAGACGGATTGAAAAACTGATTGCGAATGTTGGCGGCCATATTGAATTTTAAATAAAATCTCATGCAATACACTTTCTCATCATAGCTATTTCTTATTTAAATTATATTTCAGTACAAATAAAAAATAAAAAAATACGAGCACCTAATAATAGGGATTTGCTTTCCGCGCACCATATATTTATGAAAGAAAAAATAGACTTACTCATCTATACAAAAGCTAAATGTGTCGTTGTGATGTTTAGCGGAGCGATATTGTTGACACTGACTCGACCTGTGTCTAGGGTCCTTTCATGGATTATAACGTTGTCAAATGCCGAGGTAATGTCGCATGAAAAGTTATGATAAAAGGTGCTTTGTAATCCATCTTGTAGAAATACGTGTGTATACATAGATATATCCGCATGCGCATTTATAGATTGTAAGAATTGTGAATAGAAGTATTCACAAGAATCTCAAAATACAATGTCATTGTTTCTATACCATAACCCTTACACAGCCTAACAAGGTCAGCCTACCAGTTGAGTCACAATAGATTCGAATGTCAATAGAGAGAGAGAGAGAGAGAGAGAGAGAGAGAGAAAGAAAGATAGAAAAAGAGAAAGGGGTGAGAGGGAGAGAGGCCTCTGAGAACGTACCAGGCCATCAGTAGTTTAATCCGAGATTAGATAATAGACCATTGCCTGTTGAAGGGTCGACGAAAGAGTAACAAAATAATTGTATGTTCCAGTCGGTTTGATTTGTTTATTGCTGGTTTCTTTTTTTAATTTTTCTTTTTTTTTTTTTACTGGGGTGCCACCGCTTATCAGGGCTGAAAGGTCACTCGAGGATAATCGTTAATTAAGTTTTCGACGGACTGTAAGATAAAACCCTGATGATTGGTTATAATGGAGGTGATTGGTCGGAATTTGATTATTTAAGACAGCGATTCAACAGGAATTTGTTTACATTGAACTTGAAAACAACCATGGTGTAGTCAGTTGGGAAGCAGCTTTGCTGCACCATGTTTCACAGACGAACAGTTCTTGGAAAGAAACTCATGGAAGTTTCGTTTAATTATAGAAAGAGATAGAAAGAGGGATATATATATAGAGAGAGTAATGTTAACAGTGGTTGTAGCTAGACGAGTGTTTGTTGCGATTGTTTTACAGGAGGGGGTATAGATTGAAGCTCAGTCGAGCACCTGCTATGAAAATAATTATAAAGTGCACTACTCCTGTCGTCTGAGACGTCGTCATTTGTGAGATTTTACGGTACAGCACTCGTCATTATATCATTTTATGCCCAAAGCGTACATGTGTTTTGTATACGATTGGTTTGTAAATCAATCCGTTTTGACGTTTCTGAATTTTTGAGATGAGGATTGGTTATTCGTATTATTTGGATTCATCGGACTACTGTTCTCATCTTGAGTGTGGTTTTCACAACGTTTCGGTCGATATAACATCCGACCTTTTTCAGGTGGATCTTGTCGAACTTGGGAATGTTTCTGTCGAACTCGGGAATTGTCCGCAAGGACCCGTGGCGCAGTAATTAGAGTACTTGGAAAAATTAATTGTCAAAAAGTGATATTCTCCTAAAGGTTGAAAATTCAATCATTGGTGTGGGCGACCGAAAAATTACAATTGCGAATTACTCAGGACCTCTATCCAGTCAGGCTGATGGAACAAGACCACGCTACCCCCGTGAAGTAAATAAAGGGTCCCGCTCGAAATTCCGTCCACATTCCCAAGTTCGACAGAAACATCCCTGAGTTCAATAAGATACACCTGAAGAAGGTCGGAGGTTATATCTACCGAAACGTTGTGAAAATCACAATCAAGATGAGAACAGTAGCCCGATGAATACAAATAATACGATCAATCCGTTTTGTTGGTGTATTTTTTGTTAACAAAGAGTTAGTAGACGATAGTTCTTATTCAACCCGGATGGGTCAACTTGGCCTTAATGGTGGTAGTGTTTTTTTTTTTATATACCAAGTCGAGAAAACATTGTTGACAGTCAGTCGACAGAATCTGGGGCATTTCAATGCTTGATGGTCTTTTTTCTGTCAGGCTGAGGTATGGTTCTGTGGAGTTATAGGAAATCCATATTCCTAGGATTTATCTTCTCTTGTTGCAAAAAGATTAGTTTATTGGTAATAGACTGAGGCAACCCTACTGGCGACCCTACTGGCGACTCTTTTGTGGTCCAGAGTGCTCAATCTCTTGGGTGTGGGCTTTTCAATCTCCACCTTCAGACATTGTTCACGTCTTCCCGTGGTGAGGGGAGGGGAGGAGGTTAAATCATAGCCTTCGTTAATAGAAGGCCATTCCACTGAGTCTCGTTTTTTTTTTCTGCTGATGTCACAGTGGTTGGTGCTAAGCAGATACATAGGACGCTTCGAAGGGAACGATTACATACTACGTGTAGTTATATGACAGTGATAATTTCTCTCTTAAATTATTTCATCTTTGATGTAGTAATTCTTTGGTATTTAAAAAAGAGGGATACTGATGTTTTTTTTTTCATGTCATTTACGACATGAAGGTCTGATCGCGATTAGAAGACAAAACTATATATAAAAAAAACTTGTTTAAGCTAAAATTCAAGATGGAAACCAAACCTGTCTCGAGAGGAAAATCTATTATAATAAAGTCGCATTCCTGTCTGCCTGTTTACAATTAGATTAATATGTACAAAAGGTGCACTGTTTCATGAATTAATTTTCATAATGAGAACGGACGTTTACACACTTACATTCCAGCATGATCTCTCTATATACTACTTATTCAAAAGGATTTTATATTCAAGGAGTAACCTCATTTGCATATTAAATTAAAGAAAATCTATTTTAATAATTAGCTCCACATTATTGTCTGTTGTAATAGAATTGTCTTTGTTGTTTTATTTAGAAATATTATTTAAAGTTGATTTATTTATTTTCCATTTAATTTATATCAAATTTATTTTCAATTATTATTAACCTATACCTGTTGCCTTTAAAAATGAAAGTAATTTTATTTATTTAAGCTGTGAGAGTTGTTTCCGCTTTAAGCTGTTTACCGTTTAATTTTCATAGACGAACATTTATTTATTTTATGCTTCCAAAATTCCAATATGTGATCTACTTTCAGGTAAATCGCAAGAAGTTGGGATATTCGGTGTATCTTAAATAGTGTGGAACTAAACCCTTAATGCGCCGATACTTTTCAACCTGGCAACACCAGGTATATACAGTTTGTATTAAATAAGAAAACAAATGCGATTTTTTTATATAGTTTAGTTCCCGATCTAGAGTGTCTCTATCTAGAAAGATTGGATCATCCTAACCTTAAAAACTTTGTTTAACTTTGCCCCTGTGGAAAAGGGCGTAGTTAGATGAGCGAGCAAATAAACGGGGACTGTAAAATTTTATGAACCAAACAAAAATTATCATTTGTACGCAGTCGTTGAGGTGGACGCTAAAGTTTGCTATATCAATAACAAGTTTGTATAACATAAAACATTTTGTTTATCCTGATGCAAAATTCTAATTTAATTTTGAACGTATATAATACTGAACTGTCGTCGCCATTTTTTTTCTAACAGTTTAGTAGCAATAAAATATTATAGACTAAACATGTTAAACGTTTTTTTTTTTTTTTTTTTGTATAAATAGAATTTTACAGTTTAGATATGTGCCAAAAAGTTATTTGTGTGTAATAAATAAAGCTAGGATAACAGCATATTCTTTCCATTGTTTTGACTCTCGAGTGTGTATTCGTGGATATCTTATATGCTTTTCTATAGAGTTATGTGGTTCTCGGTTGAATAACTGTGTCTAACTATGTCGGATATATACTCGAGTCAAAACAATGATAAGAATATTCTGTTGTCATAGCCCTAGTAATAAAATTATAAAATATGTTTGGTGCAAGAAAAAAAACCCCAGTAAAACAAAAACTTAAACTTACATTCAGAAGAAGAAATTGTGATCCTCTCGTTGATTTCGACGTATGAGGTCCTCCATGACAACTCAGTTGTTCGGAAATCCATACAGATGTTTTGTTTATAACTGCGAACGCTTCGCGCAGAAGCAACCACATCTTTTGGTGCAACTGCTAATCTCAGTCGATGCAATGGCTGCCACAAGACAGAGCAGACAGTGTGCTTTATGTTTAACATCAGGATTTTTCTTTTCCTCGAGGCATGTCTTAACAAAAACTGATGGCGCATCTCTCCCAGTGGATTAATACCAACCTGGAAATTTTTATACCCCAGCGTATTCTGTACATACAGCGGCTAATATTCCCAAATAGTCACCCATATAATACTGGCCAGGCTTATCGTTGCTTACCTTCGGTGATCTGGCGAGAACCGGTGTGTCAATGTGATTATGCCGTATACAAATACAAATCAAACAAAGTGAAATAAACAATGAAATAACGCTTTTTTATATACTTATTTCTCTAGTACGAGACTCGCTACAAAATTAAAACCTATTTTTAGCTCAAAATTCAAAGACCCATGAAGACGGGAATGGTACTATTAAAACGAGACCTTTTGTGCCCCAGAATTTATGTTTTCACATAATCATCTCCATTCTCAATTTACGTTTGCCAGGTATTCAATAACGCATCTCCGCTTCTGACACACATTCATGACAGAGGTTGCTTTCTTAGAGTCTCACACCGTAAATATCTGCAACAGAGAGATGACACTTTCAGGTCATGAATGCATGACTTCAGTCATCATAACAATGCAATTTTTTTTATCTCTTCTTGGTCTATTCAAAATTAAATATTGATTCATCCAATTAAGAGCTAACAAAGAACAAACTCAGAAAATCCGACGAGATAACTTTATATATTAGACAAAACAATTCCAGTTCCGTCAATATTCTTACATCAAAACAAATCATTTTTTCCAGAAGTTTAGAGTTGTCAGAAGTAGCATGAAATGATTAATAAAAATCTATATGACGACTGTAAAAGATTTCCGGCTAGGATCAAAGTGTAGTTTCTGTTCCGATATTATATCTTTTCTGCCCTCGGTCAGGTAAAGAAATAAATGCGATTTTTTTAAATTTTAGTTCCCGATCTAAAGTGTCCACTTCTAGAAAGATTGGATCATCCCAATCTTCAAAACCAACATTGTGTTTAACTTTGCCCTTGTGGGAAAGGGCGTAGATAGATGAGCAAGCAAGTAAACGGGGGCTGTAAAATTTTATGAATCAAACAAAAATGATAATTTGTACGCAGTAGTTGTGGATGACTCTGAAAGTGTTGGATTTTAACCGTTTGTAACATCCTTTACTAATTAATTTCAACGCAGAGTTGTAATTAATTCGACCAACATTCGTGTTAATCGTCTCCGCCTTTCCACCAACGACTTTCGGTACTTAAACCACTGAGCGTCGACGGTAATTACCAGATTTGTAAGTAAGATAAATGGAGCTCTCGAGATTTTTTTCACTTAAAGGAAAAGCCTTTAAGACTTAATATCCGGATCACGGAATTATACGAGAGCTTAACATTGAGATCTGTAAAAGGAACATCAGCGGAATCAGCGTTTGTAATCTATACAGGCAGTCATCTGGCATCAATGGAGACGAACCAGATGTCGAAGGGAACCAACGATGGGTATCATATACAGTCACAGCTCTACCATAGATTATGAATTTATTATTCTTAATGTGAATGAATTCTTGCTTATTTAGAGAAATTAAAGCTCTTGATTAATATTGTAATGGGCACACTTTATTTATATATTAGATTTAACGATAGCGGCGCTGAATAGGGTGTATCGACATCGGTTTTGTTTTTAATTTTTTTATTTGTTTGCAAGGGAGATAACTCTTTTTATATTGTTAATGTTTCCACTTGCTTGGTTTTAGTGTATATATTTAGTGTCACTTTTTCTACATTTCTGAAAATTCAAACTTAAAAAAAAACTCGCCCAACAATGTCGTACTTGGTACTTGGATTGCTGTTATAAAAGATTTGTTATGTTGGATTAAAGGTCAATTTACTTGTTACGAGATGGCTTCTTGTTTTTTGTTTGTTTGTTTGTTTGTTTGTTTGGTTGGTTGGTTGGTTGTTTTTCTTTTTTGTGGGATGTATTACAATGTATATTTCTATACATATATTATATTCACGGATAAAAAATATGGGATATTCCCTTTTTTATTTCAATTTTCTGGTCGTACGTTGAAGAAATATTTCCATTTTGCCAGTTGTTCGGGGAAAGGGAGACTACCTAATGTTTTTAATAAAATGTAGCGAAGCATGTCGCTATGGTGTCAAATAACATAGAAAAAAACTTAAAATCTTAAAATCGGCTATTCAGAATACAACTTTTTATATGTCAGCTTAAGTATGACTTAGATCCAATCAACTTTTAAAATCTTCCAAGATGTTTTATTTTATTATGATCTGTATAATAATTAATAATTAATATTACTTTTATCTTGATAATTAGGATTAATTATGGTTTAAGGACCCCGCCAAATAGGCAAAACAAAGAAGTCGTCGCATACGGTAGTAATATATATATATATATATATATATATATATATATATATATATAAACAAATGTAAAAAACGAGATTTTTTTTTCACAACAAGATTTTTTTTTATGTAAGGTGCGTTTTTTTTTATTAAAATAATAAATAACCCAGGGGTAATTATTTTACAATTTATATTATTTTCAGCAGATATTATGATTTTTAAATAAGAAGAAAAAACGTATATATATATATAATTTCAGAATGCGATTATATATATATATATATATATTTAATAAGATGGAAAAATATATACATTTTTCTTCTTATTTAAAAAACGTGTATATATATATATATATATATATATATATATATATATATATATATATATAATTATTTACTACAATAATTATTAAATACCTACAGACACTACTGTTTCATCCTTTCGGGAATCATCCGTGCAGGTTGTTACAATTAGCACCAGTCGATAGATTTGAACCCGGCGACAGTAGTCATCCTTGGCTTCATTAGCAAGGACCTAATCTATTCGGCTACTGCGAAAAATGCTGTTGAATTTAACATTTACTTTTAAAATGCTTTTTAACGTCACATATATATATATGAGGGTCATTCAATTAATAAAGGTAATTTTCGGTATAAGGACTTTAATACAGAAAGAAGCTTACATTTTTGTTTACTTTTCAACGTTGTCTCCCATCAATATCACAAACTTTTCCATCTTCCGTATTCCTTCAGCATAAAAATCTTTGCATTGATGTCTCATCAAGTCGCTCAAACCACTTTTGGCTTCATCGTGACTTTCAAACTTTCTGCTTCTCGTGAAAGCTTTCTCAGGGGACTAAGCAGGTGAAAATGCGAAGGGCAAGGTATTGGTTGAGAGAGCAGTTTCCAGCCCAGCGGGTTGGATCTGCACCATTTGTGCTGTTGTATGAGGCCTTGTGTTGTTATCATGAAAGATGACTGCTTCTGACTGATGACCCTTGCGTTTGTTCTTTGTCTTTTTTTTTCCTGGCTCAACATTTCACAGTAGTTGACACTGTCCAAAGTTCTTTCTTGAAAAAAAAAATGATGATTAGGCCTTGCATATCAAAAAAAAAAAAAAAAAAAAAAAAAAGTGAACATCAACTTCTTCGTAGACTGCTGGGGCTTGAATGTCTTCGTTGGAAAACCTACATGCTTTCACTCCATGGACTGCCGTTTAGACCCAAGTTCATAGTGCCAAACCCATATTCCGTCACATGTTACAACCTTCTATAAAAATTCACCATCATCCTTTTCATAGCGAGAGAGACGCTGCTGGGACATCTCGGCCCTCTTCCGTCTGTGCTCTGCAGTAAGCATCTTTGGCACTCACCTGCAGCTGACTTTCGAGTAGCCAAGGTCATCATGGACAGATTTGTGTGCTGTTTCAACACTGTTCTTCTTTTGTCAGACTGAATTAAGTCATTGACTGATTCGATCCCATCAAGAAACTTCACTTTTCTAGGACCCCCAGACCTGTCTTCATTCTAAACACTGCTTCCTCTTCAAATAATTTAGCCCGCTTGTAGACATTTTTCGGCTGAAACATGTTGCAACATACACAATTGTCATTCTCCTATTTCTTCTCAATTTCAACTGGCTTGCACCCTTCAGCCACCAAAATCTTGATTACGGACTGCTGTTAAATCCCGAAGCATGCTTAATGGTTGACCATGTTTGTTAATTGCCAAAACTCTCGAAGTTTTATTGAACCTGCAAAAGAAATTAAATCCACGTGAAAATAAAGTAAAACTAAAATCTTTTTAAAGTAAACTTAAAATCTGTATTGGAAGTCATTGTACATAAAAATATATTTATTTATTGAATTGCCTTCGTATAAAAAATAATGATGAAGAAAAAGTTATATATATATATATACTAGCATTTCAGCCCGGCGTTTCCCGGGTGTTTGGAGGTGTATGCTGAGCAAAGAACAAAAAAAGGTCAATTTTTTAAAAAATTGACCCCTATTATGACTCTTGAACATTTATTGTTTTGGGCTCAAATCAAGTCATTAAGTTAGATTCATGTCCAAGGAACCTATATGTAAAATTTCAAGTGTTTAGACCCAAAATCGTCGGAAGAGTTTGGTAGAGTTCTCAAAGGTCAAATCGTTGAAGTTTGACCCCTTAATAGCTAAATTTCTGGCCGAAAACCGATTACAAAGATTGACCCAAATCTCAGTACCATTCATATATCAAATTCCGAGTCTGTAGACTTAAAATTGGCAGAGTTATTGCGTAGGGAAATGTACACACACAGACAGACACACAGATACACAGACAGACAGATACACAGACACGTTCAATTTTATAGATATCTAAATATATAGACTAGCATTTCAGCCGGGCGTAAAATACGCTTTAGAATGATAATTTAATTTGGCCAGATTTCGTATATATTATTAGAGTCGTGATTTCAAAAGTTAAAAAAAAAAGTATTTGAGTGCCATGAACTAGAATCGAAACCGAAGCATTCAAAGCTGGTGACGCTACCACTGTATCAACGTGACACGTACATAAACTTAATGCTTGAAACTTAAAATTTTAAATAAATTAGGATGGATGTAAAAAATGTATAACAGTTTTTCATTTTTGGAACCTTAAAAAGTATGTTAACCTGTTAAAGACTCATAAAAGAACGGTTTGTAATAAAATCCCTTCATTTGCGGTCCCTAGCGCCACTCTACGATTTTTAGTTTCGGGGGAGACAGTTCTTGAAAGTACGGAGACAGACAGACAGACATATAGTGTTTTTATATATTAGACTAGCGGGGGGGGGGAGGGCTTTGCCCGGGTGTAAAATACGCTTATATATGATATTTTAATTCGTCCAGATTTCATATATATTATTATAGAGTCGTGATTTCAAAAGTAAAAAAAAAAGAAAGTATTTAGGTGTTATCAGCTAAAACCGAAACCAAACATGCAGCATTCGAAGCTGGTGACGTTACCACTGTACCAACGTGACACGCATATGAATTGATTCAAAATTAAAAATTAAAAGTAAACTAAGATGAATGTACAAAATAGTTAATGATTTTTTTTTTGACAATTTTAACCCAGTTTTGACCCCATATAACTATTTTAACCGACTAAAGATCCGTAAATGAACGGTCCGTAAAAAATCCAATCATTTGAGGTCCCTAGCACCACTCTGCGACTTTTAGTTTGGAGGAGAAAATATGAAAATATGGATACAGACAAGCAGACAGACGGACAGACATACAGCCGTTTATATACAAGATAACTGTTTCTTCATCATTGTTCTGTTTTTCTTGCTGTATAATATAACACTCAAAATGGCAGTCTCTAGCACAGGAAAGATACACCCGAACACGTGGTCGATAAAAACGTAAAAGCTAACAGATAAATATTCGTTCAACAGTAAATTCCTTGGTTTGCGCGAAAATGCCACCCAACAAGAGGGAATGAACAATGTGTATAACAAAGAATTTCATGTGCCTACGTACGTTATCACCTTTCACAACAATTTATTTTAATGCAATCCAACGATTGTGAGAATGAAATGAACTGCAAAAAAGTATCTAAAAGTGTCATGATAAATGTTCTTTTGCAAATTTTACAATGAATTGTTCCAAAATTGAATTGTGGCTTCCTCATTAACTTTTTAAGCCTTTTTTTTTTTACTTCCAACTTCAAAATATCATAACTCCTTTCATAATAAACTTTATAATCGAAATAAGAACCATTAGAATCGACACATTTTTGCCAACGAGAAACACGTTTATTTATCCCAGTAGCACAGAAATCCAGAGTTCTGGAAGCGATGAAGTCATTCGGCATCATCTCGGCTTTTGAAGCATTTTTCGCGCAGGAAGTTGTCGATGCTTGAAAAAGTGATAATCGGTGGGCGAGAGATATGGTGAATATGGCGGATGAGGCAGTCTCGTAGCCCAATTCGTTCAGCTTCTGCAGGGTCAATTGAGCAACATGCAGGCGAGCATTGTCTTGAAGGAGAATTGGTCCCTTTATATTGACCAATCTCGGACACATACGTTGGAGCTTCTGGTGCATTTCGTAAATTTGTCGGCAGTACTTCTCCGCCGTAATCGTTTCACCTGGATTCAAGAAGCTGTGATGGGTGAGACTGGCCGCAGACCACCAAACAATCACCATAACCTTTTTGGTGCAATTTCGGGTTCGAGAAGTGTTGTGGAGCTTTGCCGACATCCAACCACTGTGCTAAACGTCGCCGGTTGTCGTAGAGGATCCACTTCTCATCACACATCACAATTCGCTCGAGAAATGGGTTATTTTTGTTGCGCTGAAGACACCTCAAAACGACGATTTTTTTTTTAATGTTCAATTCATGTGGCATCCATTTATTCAACTTTTTGGACTTCCCTATTTGCTTTAAATGACGAACGACAGTTGAGTTGTCGATCTCAAGTTCAACAGCAAATTTTTGTGTAGCTTTGCGAAGCTTTCAAATATTCATTATCAACCGCAGTCGGCTGGCCACGACTGTCTTCATCTTCGAGGTTCTCGTCACCATTGCGAAATTTCTTGAACGTTAGTGGTCCCTGGGCCAAATGCATCATTGACATCACGAGCTGTCTCGGCAGCTTTTCGGCCTAGTTTGAACTGGAACAAAAAAAAATCGTGCGGATTTGAATTTTGTCCATGCTGTCGAAAAGCCTGCAAAAAATGAATGAAGAGATTGAGAACGGTATCGAATAACACGATTCGAATCGGCGAAAAACGCGTTTCAAAATGTTATATAACATGGCTATATACGGTGCCGGCAAAAAGAAAGTCCGCACTTGTTATTTAGAAAAAAAAACCCTACAAATTTAAGCTAAATCTAATGTAACTGTTTAAACAACCTATACCGCATTTGATTCGCCTTTTACTCCACTATAATTTTACCTGTTCATATTTGACTTTTAATTGAAATATTCTAGTGTTCACGCCAATTTAAAAAATAACTTGTGTATCAATGAATTAATTCTGAAATCATATATAAATGTAACATATGTAAGAAAACGATGTTTTTGCACCAACCTAATACTATTTGCATTTTTTTTAACGCGATTTGAATGCATATGCTTCAGCGTGATGTTTCCGAAATGATTTATATTTGTTTAAGCCAATCATATCTCGCTATTTTGTTTTTTAATTGTTTGTCTTCGTCATACTTCTCGATTGAATTACACTGAGATCGTAAATGCGTATCTCAGGTTTTCATTGAACCGGAATCTTTAGAGGAAAAAGGCGACGTACTTACCGCAACTGTCACCGTCACAAGCAACAAATAGAATAAAACCCTATTTTTTACCTCCCTGACACATCGTAATATTGTTTTCTTTTTGTTGTTTTTTGTTGTTGTTGTTTTTTTTTCTTGTTGTTCTTGACCAGAATTCTCCTATATTAAAAAAAAAAATCTAAAATAAAGAAAAATCTACCTAATGTGCATACCCGTGACGAAACAAAAAAAAAAATATTCTTCGGTTTTCTATCATATAAATCTCAGCCATCTGTATGTGTGTTTGTATGTCTGCTAAAAACTTTTGTCATCCGCATCAAACAGGCATGAGCTTGGTATCGTTAGAAAGAGCGATCTCTTGGACATATAATATCGAAAAAAAATACAAACAATGTAATATAATATAATATATAATAGTTTTATAGTTCCTCATAATAGTTTTGGGGGATTTTTTTTTTTTTTTTTACATCATTGCTCGGTTTTCTAAAGTTTTCATTTTAACTTTACGAAATAATGCTTTCAAATGTTTGAATTATTTTCACGCTAACTACGTCACGCACATCAGCCAGATTTGACTTTGGTAACGAGATCGAACGTCCACTTTTATCTTCTGGGAACCATCATCCATGGACGTAACACCATCAACACAATGAGAAAAAAAAGGCATCAAATTACAAACCGAATTCCACCAAAACTTTCAGAAAATGTTTTTTTTTTTATTTAATAAATTGTTTTTACAGTATTACTCAGTTTTCTGATGGGGTGGGGAAGCTAATCTTAAAACCGCTAAAAGAAATAATACTTGCTCTATTTTAATGTCTTATGTTCTTGAAGTCTATGCAACTACTATAAGATAATCTATACGACCGCTACTATGAAAGGCGCCTAACAGACACGACGTCAAAGTTTTTGAAAGCTATGCCAAGAATTCTAACCGGTTAGACAACATCCGATTGTTTTTTTTTTGTTGTTTTTTTTTAATCAGCCAGGAGAAGAAAGATAGGAATGAGAGTGGGAGAGAGAAGTAGACTTGTTCTGCATTCCACTCGTTTTCGTAACTTCTTTACAGGGTATCGCATTCTCCTAACATTGGTCAAAATAACTAAGGGGAGATAATTCCGATAATTCTAAACAAACAAACGGACATTACGTTTATTCCATATTTTGGCTGGATTGATCTTCCGTAGATAAAAATACAATTATTAGTAACATTTAGTTAATGGAAATGTCAGCATTAAGAGGAAGAGAGACTAGTGAAATTACTCAACTATGCTAATACAAACTAATAAAAAAAAATTAAGATCAACAGACCTGAACGAACGAAGAAATAGTTTCTTTGATCATCGACATCGAAATCAACGCCTTCTTGACAGTTAAAGACCAGACCTACAATAAAATTTGAGAGAATCTGACACAAAAGACCATACATATACGGACTGTAATTGGGTACCTTCCGTTGGGTCAAGAAATAGGTGCAGAATATGACAAAAAAATCACGGGTAGAACATAAAATACAGATAGCCATCCGTGACAAATCATACATATTGAGAACTCTAATCATCATGAACGGCCCCATAGTAAACAACACACAAGGCAAAAACATAATAAAAAAAAAAACAACGAGGAGAGAAAGAACGAAGCAGGTAACTTTATTATATAGTAGTAGAGCTGACATCCATTAAATTTCGCCGCCTTCAACCTCAATCACTGCCTCAGTATGGGTCCGGAACTGGGAGTATTCTGTAAGTACCGGCAGGAGCTTGGAGAATACTCAGCGAATGGTGGTGATCAGGATGGCTTTCGTGTCGTGCGAGGTCATGTTGGTGATTTTCTCGACGTATTACCAAACGAAGTAGTCTAACGGGTTTAGGTCAAGGGAGGAGGAGGGTCAGTGAGAGAAATACAAAATCGTAGAACTCCTTCTGAAGCCAAGTGTCTGTCAGCGGCCACCTGATTGCACAGGGGATCATCGCAATCTTCAGCACATCCAGGTAAACTTTAGTGTTCACTTTCAAGCCGATTTCGATGGTGTGAGGTGGCACGATGTGGCCCTCATTTAAAACTACACCAAACACCATAACCGTGCCCAGAAACTTTGTTTTACTCACCCTGAGCACGTCCCTGTTATTCATGACACTCCAGCGATGCATTTTGAAGATGCTGGCAATGGTCCTGTTATCATAGCTTGGATCGGTAGAGAGCATGAGTTGTACAGCGGCGCATCTCCGACCTCGCTCGTTGAACATTGCGTCACTTTCAGACATGATAGAAGGCACCTATCGCTCTTGGGATTTGCACACACCTGGCCAACTAGTAGATGATCTGAAACAAAAAAAGAAAACCGATTTTCGTCAAACGGACATGAAATCATGTCGTCTTTTCTAGGGCGACAATTTTATCGTTTCGCCCTATATCCCACATTAAAACATACGATGAGACTCGATAATTTGATGAATTCTATTTTTACTTTTTTTTTTTTTCTACAAGCGTAAACAAGCATTTGATGTAATAAAGCGCGAATGCGCGTATGGTAGCAGCAGTGAAAACAACTTCACACGTATTTAAATGACCGAGTGATGTGCCAAGTGATGTCACAGCGTGGAGGAAGGAAAGAAAAAAGATTATAAAAAAAGAAAGACGTGACTCAAGAAAGACAAAAAAAATATTCGTGTTACACACGTGGCCCGAGAGCAACAGGGAAAGACGTGTCCCAAACATGCCCGGACAAATATAGAGTACCACCTGTTCGACTAGGCAGAGACTTGTTAATCAGATTGGAGTACGAGAATACTTTTGAACAAGAGACAAGTCGTTATTCTGGAAGTACCTGTAAATTAATGTCTGCTGTTTCAAAAGAAGTCGAATTATTTCCTTGTGTTTGTTTCCTTGCGACTGTCTGCATACAACGTGTGGGCCCCGAGTATTAACATGTGACGACTACGTTGCACTACTTAGATTAGGAATGAGTCGTGTAATGCAAATATCCAAAACATATACACATACCTAACTTTATATAGGGATGTGAATATTGGAATCAAATAGAAAACTGATATGTTTTTGCTGCATTTAAAAAAACGTTTTTCTAAAATACTTTTCTTTCCACATCTATTTCCTACATATTTTTGCACGTCTTTTTCCTCGAGCAAATCGCATCTGTTAGTCTGGTACTAACGTGTTTTTTTCCCTTATCCAAACCAGCAGTCAGTACTCAAACGGACGGGCGGAATAATTACGTTAAAGCATACCTAGCTAAACTCCAACCTTCTCGTTTACCTTGTCCGCCCCCCCCTCGCATTATTTTATTTATCTTTGTGTAAAAAAAGGTGTTGTTCTTCTCTCGTTTCTATGTTTTCTTTATAAATCTCTTTTTTTTTTTTTTTTTACTTTACTTTTCGGTTCTTTTATTTACTTGCGTGTTGTTTTCTTTATATATTGCTTTGTATTTTCTGCGTTTTTTATTATTATTATTATTATTATTATTATTATTATTATTATTATTATTATTGTTGTTTGTTTTATTTGGTATATTCCTTGAGAAATGCCGGCAAACTGACGTTTTGCTGTTCGCTTACTTTTCGTTCATTCTTTGTCGATTAATTTTCTTTGCGTAATCTTTTATCTTTTTATCAATCCTTCTTCCACTCTCTCTCTCTCTCTTTCTTTCTCTCTCTCTTTCTCTCTCTCTCTCTCTATATATATATATATCTATATATCTATAAAAACAGAGATGTGTGTGCCACAGACGATTTCTGATTGGTTAATCCAATAATCACATCTCCTAAAAAACAATCATTTCTACGCTCTTACCTTTACCATAAAATATTATGGCTTTATTTATTGTCCATCTTGGAAGGGTTTAATTTTTTAATAACTTGTTATTTACAAATTAAAAAAATACGAAACTATTATACGAAACTAAACCACACGAAATACGCGCACACACGCACACACACACGTTCACTACCGTCACGTTGTTATGGCAACCAAACCCGCTGACTTACATAAACAGTAAACACACACAGTAAATGTGATTTTCTTCATTTTCTCATTTCACTCGTGGTCTTAAATTCATTTCGGGTTTGTATTACTGTACACATAGATTCGAATAAGTTGCCAAAAAACAAATATATAACAAATAAATGTTATCAAAGGCAAGATAAATTACTTTTCTACCAAACTGGATATATTTTTCGTGTTTTTATTCAATTTAACATGTTTATTCAGCTCGAAAAGCATACAGTGTTTACCAATGTAACTGAAAGTGTTTACCGATGTATTGGAAAATTCAAGATGGCGGCCGATTCTCTCTTTAACACGGTAAGTTTGGAAAAAGGTGTAATAAATAAAAAACCGGTTAAAATACTGTTAAAAACTCGCTCAATATATGTTACCGTGACATAGGTTGACATATATTCGGCGGGGTTTTAATAGTATTTTGTATAGTTTTTTATTTATAACACCTTTTCCCAAACTTACGGTGTTAAAGAATGTGTGAGACGCCATCTTGAATTTTCCAACACATCGGTAAACACTGTATTCTTTTCGAGCTGAATAAACATGTTAAATTGAATAAAAACACGAAAAATATATCCAGTTTTTATCGGTTTTTTACCTTCTCTGCAGAAGTACAAAAAAAAAAAAAAAAAAAAAACGGAAGGTACTTTTACAGAATGTTAAACTAACCCTAACCGATGTTTTATGTTTAGTTTAGGAAAAGTCAGAAGAAACAAAAGTCATTATTGCATGAAATATACGTATTTAGTTGAAGTATTGTTTATGTCAATTCTTTCGAAGAAATTTAGCAAGAATACCTGTAAACCAGGAAATCGGTAAAATGTCATCATGGATGAATACTTGTCTATTATAATTTCTACCCTTGACAAAAACTTAGCCATAACAAAAG
Organism: Euprymna scolopes; assembly: GCF_053919585.1. NCBI lineage: Eukaryota > Metazoa > Mollusca > Cephalopoda > Sepiida > Sepiolidae > Euprymna > Euprymna scolopes. The sequence continues at coordinate 103,588,262 of NC_136483.1, read as the reverse complement.
AGATTTATTGTTCAGATTGTTTTTGAGATTGATTTCTAAAAAGGTATTTTATAAATAAAATCGACTTTAAAATTAAAGACTTAAATTACAATAATTGAATTTAAACATTCTTATTTCAATATTTGGCACATAACACCTGCAAAAATGATCACAATATCAGGATTTCATTTTATTTCAGAATCGATGGCAAATTGTGTAGATTGATATCTCATTATATTAAATACTAATATTTAACATTAGTTTATCATTTAAGCCGATAAAAAGCCCTTTTTTTTCGAGTCATAAAAGGATTTGGAGTTTCCTAATCAACCTTTCGGGTGCAGTTGCACGCTCTCAAAATAACTAAAGTGTTGGCTTTAAAAAAATTGGTTCATTAAAACTAAACAGGTTTAGTTTTAATAAAAAAAAATTTTTTTTTAAAATCGCTTTGGTAATTAGATATGTCGTATGGTTATCCCTAATCGCTGAATAAAACCGCTAACGAGTTGAATGATTACGACATAAAATTAAACTCGGGTTCCTGAAACGGAAACTTCGTTTGTTTTTGTTTTTTTCTTATCAATATATTTACATTGTTATTTTGTTTTCATTTTCAATCATTCGAACAGTTTTCTTTTTCAAGTAATCCAAGTTACAAAATTCCCACTGTTTACTATGCTAAAATCACAATGACTAATGTATACCTATTAACCCTTATCCTTGAGTGGCCTCTGGGCCTTGATAAGTGGTGACACCCATGTAAAAAAAAAAAAATCACTCGAACAGTTTTCTTTTTATAATGTACAGTTTTAAAAGTTTAAAAACTATATATTTTTACTTCAGGAAAATTAATGGGTCAGTTTTTACGATGTTCCCTGTTAAAATACTGTTAAAACTCGCTCAATATATGTTACCGTGACATAGGTTGACATATATTCGGCGGGTTTTTAATAGTATTTTGTATAGTTTTTTATTTATAACACCTTTTCCCAAACTTACGGTGTTAAAGAGGGTGTGAGACGCCATCTTGAATTTTCCAACACATCGGTAAACACTGTATGTTTTTCGAGCTGAATAAATATATTACATTGAATAAAAACACAAAAAATATATCCAGTTAGGTAGAAAAGTAACTTATCTTGCCTTTGATAACATTTATTTATATATTTGTTTTTGACTATTTTTTCGAATCTATGTGTACAGTAATACAAACCCATGATATGAATACTCACGTTGTTATATATATATATATATATATATATATATATATATATATATATATATATATATAAATGAGATTATAGCAGTTAAAAAACATTTTTAAAACACACACACACCTTTTTCAAAGTGATCAGAAATCGTATAAAAGTAAAAAGGGTAAATTTTTACTTACTTTCCAACTTAATCACCTTTAACGTGACTTTTACAGTTTTTTTTTAAATGGAATTCATTTACCGATACAAAAGAAATGATAAGTAAATAAATCCATAAATAAATATTATAAATGGTTTATTTTAATACTTGCCAGGATGCGGAGGAAAATGAATGAAGGGGGAGGGGAATAAAATAAAAACATTTTGGAAAC
>NC_136483.1:103459198-103584198 GCF_053919585.1 Euprymna scolopes | reverse complement strand
CAAATTATTTTTTTTAACAGATGTTCAGAAAATAAACAGAAAAATACTTCCATCATTAATTATGCAGAAAAATAAATAAAATGTTGATTTAGTGTTTCAACATCATGCTTATAAATTACGATGAAACTTGCTGAGTATGCGCTGTTTTACGGTTGTTGTAAAAATGGAACGGAAACTTAAATTTCACTCCGATTTAATCTTTCTTTTTTAATTGCGCCCCCCCCAAACGAATATAATCAAAACAGTAACATTCAACAATTGTACTTTATGTATATAAAACACAAAATATTAAAATAAAAAATAAAAAAAAAAGTTAATAACGAAAGGGAAATAATTCCATTTTTAAACGAAAAAGTCAGTTTGGTATATCTTTTTGTTATTTTTTACATAAGTCCAGCTTACCATTCATTCACATTGGAAATGTCGACATTTATAGGTTGTCAGGTACGTTTACAACGAATAAACATTCCAATCTAGTAGATGTATCAGAATTTTTGTAGGAATTTTTGACACCCCTATCACGAAACTGCGAATAAAATATAAAAATCTCGTAAGTTCTCTTTTAAAAGTGGGTTGTTTATTTTCTTTATGGATTATACTTCCAAAATAAACTAATAAAGTTGTTTTAAAAGTAATAGAAATATTTTTTTATTTTTTTAAAAAACAGTAATGAATTTTACGAACTCAATATTTTTTAATTTTTAAACTTTATAAATCTATCAAAATGTTTCGATTGATTCTATTTTTACGACATTTTCAGGATAAATGTGATATTTTATGCTCTTTCCAATAAACCGAATATAATATTTTAGACAAACGTTTTTTTTTTACATTCACGCACCCCCATTTTCAAGTGTCTATTAAAAAGTAAATAATTAATTCACACCCAAGTTTTATATATCACAAATTGAAGAGAAAAGGCCAATAAATAATATATTCAAATTTAAAACAAAAAAGTAGTGTTTTTTAGAAATTTACCTGTACAGTTCGAAGTTTTTTTTATCACATTGTTTGTTTTTTTTTGTTTTTTTTGTTTTTTAATGAAACGTTGGTCCTTGCTCCTTTAATTGAAAAAAAATTAGGGCTTGAATCACATTTTTCGAGTAGTTATAAGCTTGGAAAGACAGGGGGTCGAATAATTCACGCATCCCATTTTGAAATGTCTATTAAAAAGTAAATAATTAATTTACTCACCAAAGTGTTATATATCAGAAATTGAAGAGAAAAGGTCAATAAATAATATATTCAAATTAAAAACAAAAAAGTAGTGATTTTAGAAATTTACCTGTAAAGTCCGAAGTTTAAAACCTTTTTTTTTTAAACATGTTGTTTGTTGGGGTTTTTTTTTTTTGGTTTTTTTTCTAATGAAACCTTGGTCCTTGCTCTTTTAATTGAAAAAAATTAGAGCTTGAGTTACATTTTTCGAGGAGTTTTAAGCTCGGAAAGACGGGGTGGAATTATTCACTATTTTTCACGAAATTTCTGACACACCTACCAATCTACCGATGTTAGAACGGCTTTCGGAATAGACACCTCTAACCTTGCCAGCATACCCGAAAAGTTATAAAAGTTCACGTGTCGAATGTGAACGATGAGTTGGACGTAATGTAAAAATGTACCGAATTTAAAAGGGAACGAAATTCAAATTTCCGTTCCATTTTTACAACAACCGTAAAGCAGAGCATTCTATGCAAATTTTACATAACTTACTGTATTAATGCTATTTTTTAAGCAAAAAAAAAATATTTATGTTTGGCTATAAATTCCTAAACTCATTTCACCCTAAATAAATTAGGTGACTGAAATAGGAATCTAATTGAATCTTTTATTTCCTGATAGTATGTGAGAAATTTATTTTTCTTCGAATACATTAATACGGACTTTAAGGGCTTTTTTCGGAATGTTCCTGCAAAAATTATTTTTTATTGTTACAAATTACGATGCTTTATTTATATAAAAAAGCAAAAATAAATTCTTGCGTTTTTTATTTACTACTGAAAACCATAACTTTTGTTAAAGGTATTTTTTGTTTAAACGAAATAAAACATTTTCACTAAGAGGTAAGTAAAAATAATTAGTTCATTATATTCTGCGATCATTATTTGATAAATACTGAAATTTTCATTAAAATTAGTTAATTCCCTGATTTTTAGTGAATTTTTAAATAAAGGGAAGGGTCAAAATGTTTATACACTTTGAGCGTCGGCATTCATTGTATGTCCCTACCATTTTTCGATGAATATTTGATAGCAAAGCGACCACGTGCGGTTAATTTAAATCAAATTTCAATCACATGGTTACATTATCAATAATCATGTGATTAAACCCATTGAAAATTTACCGATATTGCAAACACATTATGTTTACATTAAGCCTGTGAGACCAAAATATCCTTTTCTGACATTTAAAAAAAACCCGCGAGGTTAGGAGAAAGAAATGTCCAGAAAATCGCTAGATTTTTAACTTTTATCATCTGAAATTTTTTTAAATCGCAAATTCACCCCCCCCCAAAAAAAAACTCCCTATTTTAACTTCCTACACTAAAAAAATTATAAATATAGCATATTCAATATATAAAATGTTCCGTGTTTTCTTACTATATGTTTCTGGAATTATATTGAAGCGCTTATATATTTTATCAGCTAATTTTACCTGTTTTTTTCAGAGAGGGTATTTTTTTTTTTTTTTTAAGAAACAAATCATGAACTCAAACTTTTTATAATAAAAGTTAAATTGAAATATACTGCAAATTAAACATCACAATAATGGTGCAACATATTTTGAAATTAGAAAAATAAAAAAAATAAAAAAAACTTTGTTTTAGCATGTTAAAAGTATTTAGGTTGGTGGATAATTAAATTCTACTATAAATAAATAAAAATTAAGCGGGATTGCTTAGATCATATTTTAAAATAAACTTCGGAGGTTGGAATAGCCCCCCGAAAATGTACTTGGAAAAATCGATTTTATTGCGAGATTTAAGAATGGTTAGCCGAAAAAAAGGTGAAAAACAAAACAAAACCAAAGGCAATAAATGCTACTTTTTTTTTACTTACATGAATGAGTTTATTTTATGTTTTAAAGTATTTTCGAGCGCTTTTCTTTATTTTTTAATCTAAAATTGTGAGTGTGTGAGTGCGAAATATCTCCAGATTTTCTAGAATTCCCCGCTAGATTGCAAACGAAATCTCCAGATCTAGCAGGAAAACCGCTAAATTGGAAACACTGGTCACGTGACAGGAAGCGGTAATAAATAATTGTCCCTAAATAAAAAAAATGGCCTATCGGTACAAAGTATAATACAAAAATAATGTCGCTTTTGGGCCGGATGTGAAACGAGTATATACCTTTTTTTAACAAAGATCCAAGAGTAGAATCTGCTCTGTCTAAAGATGGTGTTATTATATCGTGGGATTGCCGTTCGTACAGGGCGTCAATACAATGGAAATATGTTACAGACTCCTATTAGGATATTGGAAATAAACTGTAATAACCAGATACATTCTTACACTACATTAACCAGATTGCTTCGATAAATACTTTTGCAGTTTTAACAAAAGGCCTACAATAATTTCGCGGTGTCTCCATTCATGCTGAATGTTCACAGAATACCCAGCAGCAATATGCACTCGTGAGCAAAAAAAAAAAGAAAAAAAAAAGGCCAAACAAATTTTATACATTTTATTGCACTAAAAGCTGTATTAAATGGAAATATGTTACAGACTACTATTAGAATTGAATAAGGAAACTTAAACGAGACTAATAATTGAACAAAGAAACTTAAACGAGACTAATAATTGAACAAAGAAACTTACACGAGACTAATAACACAGAACACATTTACTTTAATAAATGCTTAGGATGGAATCGCATTCCCTTTTGATTTCTTTATAAGACCAATCCTTTTAGACATGCTCTCAACTAAAGTGGAACACTGTGAAGAGGAGATGCTATTCCATTCGCTTTGCACAGCTTACCACAGTTTGTCATTGTTCTCAAAAGTTCTTCCGGCCAATGCACGAGATATTATGGACCAAATATTCTCGATTGGATTTAAATCGGGGCTTTGACCTGGCCAAACTAGCACATCAATTAAATTATCAGAAAACCATTTTTATGACTTTAGCAGTGGGTGCAGGGGCATTACCAGGTTGAAAAATAATGTTCTGGAATATTCCCAGCTTCTGGATACTTAGTAACAGTCCTGTTTCTAATATCCGAATGTATTCCTTTGCATTGATTGACTTCTCACATCTAATAAGTTCCCCAGCTTCTGCTGCAGTAAAAATTCCCCATATCATTATCCCTCAATTCCGTGTGTTTAACCGTCGTTTTTATGCAACTTGGTGAAAATATTTCTCCAGTTCTTTGATTGCACCGTTCGGGAGCATAGGGAGCATCACTAACAAGTCAAAATCTTGATTCGTCTAACCAGAAAACATTCCTGAACCAGTCTGTATCTTTCTTGCCATAACACGAGAAAAATCTCTTTCTATCGTTGATGTTCTTCTTAGGTAACAATGGCTTCTTTGCACACCTTTTAGAGGAAAATCCCATTTCTTTCATTCGTCTATATATTATATATCTAGAAAGAGAATTCCAAGCCCCTGTTTTGAATTCTTTGCTATGGTTAACATAAGTTTTTTCGATCCTTCAAAACAGTTCATTTAAGCCTGTGGTCGTCCTTCAAAGTGAATGCTCTAGGGCGACCAGATCCAGATTTCCCTTTTCACAAGCGTTCGACTTCGAACCTTTAACCAATTCGCTTCACTACAGAAAGAAATTTTTTCACATTTTCTTTTCTTAAAATATCAAAAATCTGCTTGTAAGTCATTTTGGACTGCCTTAATCCTGCTATTCGGTTTTTTATATCCTCGCCAAGATGCGGTCCTACCATATTTAGGAGTAATTTTTCCGCTTATTATTATATATTATAATAATAATGATCTGCAAAATAGAAATTTTCAGTTACAATTAACAAAAATTCATGGAAAAATATTGAAAACTCGATTTCTTCCTTCTTTCACTCTTGGCCCATTTTTTTTTTTTTTTTTTTTTTTTGCTCGTGAGTGTATTACATATGGAAGATGCCGCTGTGGAATTTCCACAGGTCCCGCTAGTTTATATAAGTCCTGCCAGAAGTGAACACCGTTATTTGGAAGTTGAAAAGGATCAGAAACAGAATTAATAGACAATATATTATGCTCTTAAGCATATTTCATAATATGCTTAATACGATAACTATGCTCTGATGCATATTTCATTTAATAATTAATAATTTAGAGAAAATGGTTTAATATATATATATATAGTCATCACCATACATCCCTGTTTGATTGTATCACAACTCATCAGCCTAGCTAGCCTAGCACCTCTCCCAGGTCGAGGATTGAACCTAGAACCATCGCGTTGTCAGTCGGTAGTTCTAGCCATCAACCTACAGGAGCTGTGCCCGTTAACAACTCCACAAATGTCTATTTTAAACAAACATTTGTCCATCATTTTTATAGTGTTCAAACCGCTTGTTTACAAACAAACAGCGATATATATATATACAACAAATACATGACAAAAGTCTATATTCCAAATTTCAAGATGTTGACCATGTTACAATTTATTCCTTTAAGTACTTTCACATGCACAAGTCTTGACAGCACCTGTTTCATAGCGCAAAACTATTAATTGAATTATTATATCAAACAATGCATTGATTCTGCCTTTAACCCGCCAGAAGAAAAAACACCTATTAAATCATTACAAGGAAATAAATGTATATGGGTATGATTACAAAATACGAAAATTAGAAGAGAAGTTGCAATTAGCTTTTACTTTTTGCTTTATTACGCCATTAAATACACACACACACACACACACACATATATATAGTATAATATGATATAAATCTCACTTGTCTGTATGTATGTATGTATGTATGTATGTATGTATGTATGTATGTTTGCCTAAAACTTTTGAGAGAGCGAGATCGACATCGTTTTGAAGCTCGACCTTTCGGACGATAAATATAGAAAAATTAGCTAAAAACATAAATTCTTTCACCCTTAACTGGGCACTTTTCTATAGGGAAAGGTCGCTTTTTCCTTCGATATTTTCGAACGTCATCCCCTCTTTTCGATTGTCTAGCCTTAATTTAAACATTCGTCACTTCCGGTTTGGCGATGGGCGCAACAGCAAAGACATCAGATCTTTTTTTCTTTTTCACGTTCTTTTCCTCCTTTGCGGTACGGGTTCGAGCCTGCCTTCCTCCTAGCACTTTTTTTTTTTTGCTTAACACACACCTCCAAACATCCGGGCAACACCGGGTACCCAGGTAGTATATATATATATATATATATATATATATATATATATATATATATATATATATGAAACATATTTTCCATAAAATTGCCATATTAATTCTATTCTCGTCACACACACAGACGTATTTGTGTGCCTGCGTAGGCGGCCAGACATTAAAAACAAATGACGCCTAATGTTTAAAAATCCCGTCTGTCATCGTTTATGCTTCATTGAACAGTGTGAATGAAAATACGCAAGACTATATATGTAATATATTATACCGTGTACACGATTTGTTAACGATCAAGGAAAAAAAATGTTTGTTCCAACACGGTTCGCACTAATCTATATATGTATAAAAGTGAAAATGTGTGTGTGTGTGAGGACACTTCTCAACCTATATACTCAATTAATTTTTAATCTACAGACTTGGAATTTGGTATATAGGGTATTCATGCACGTAGAAATGGGGTCTAAATTGAAAAATTGGTACTTTCTGGTCATCAGAATTTTATCTGTTTGTCAACTGTCTCATGACTGCGCATACGCGAATCGTTCACATGACAGCTTCCGTATATTAAAAATAAGTAGGTTTGAAAACAATTTTTAAAGACCGTGGCAAGCTGGTATAATGATTATCGTACTTGACTCACTGTCTAGGTTTTGGTTTCGATTTCAGCTCGAGTACTTTTTTTTTACTTACAAGAAGTGTATATCTCACCTGCCTGTTTAAATGTATGTATGTGTGTATGTATGTATGTATGTATGTATGTATGTATGTATGTATGTATGTATGTATAAAAATGTATGTATGTATGTATGTATGTATGTATGTATGTATAAAAAAATGTATGTATGTATGTATAAAACTCGCATACACATGTCGCAGTTTATTTCCGGAGGTTTTTTTGTTTGTTTTTTCTTTACTTCATTTACGTTTAATATATACGGTATTTCGGTTTATAATCAATAAGTACTCTGCATTAATTAAAATATAATATTTATGCGTATTTTACGACCGGGCAACACTGGGCGGCCTGCCAATATTCTTATAAAATAAAGTAAAGTTAAAAGAGGCAAAAATAGTAAAGAAATGTCTCATTTATAATCGTAGTGTACACAATCCTCAAATGGTACAAATTAACTTAAGATAAGACGCGATTATCAACTGAGTTTCAGTCATAAATTTGAACAATCTTTCTTTTATCTTCATGCAATGATATCCGGGCGCACTTTGCTAATCGCCTCATTAGTAGCATGTATTATCCTGAATAAGTTTCACAATCAATGTCTCTTAAACTACCAGACTTTTATCCGTGAGGTTATCTTAAAGATCTCGTCTATGGAAAAAGTCTGTAGACTGTTCCTGAACTTATGAATTTCATCACAGACAAAATGATAGTATTGCTAAGAAGGAGTAGGACTGTCAGAGTAATTGACAATTCTGTACGTCCTATCCAGGTGTTCTTATCATTTAATGGGAGTGGAAAAAATCTGTTGGACATGCATAACTGAAACTTGGTGGACAAGCCAGGCATTTCGCGCCTGTTAACTATGCTACATTTTTGCTCCACAGAGTATTAGTCATGACAGTCCAACATTCTTTGTTTTATTGTCGTTTAATGGAATGGGGGACACTTTGGTGATCGACTCGACAGCAGAAGTTTTCATAGTCCACCGGACCTTACCCCACAGATTGTTGTTAACCACAAGAATTTTATATATGAGATTATATTAAAGTTTTTGAACTGACGAATAACCACCACATCCCTAAACAGGGCAGTGCCAAGAGGGCGTAGAAGATGTCAGAGTTATTGACAATTCTGCACGTCGTATCCAGATGTGTTTATCATTGGACTGCGATAAAACAAAGAAATTTTGGAATGTTTATGTCTTTGTTTTATTACGGACACGACGAAAAGGTTGAAATACTCTCGACCTTCTCGGTGACTTTAAGAGAAAAATAAACACTGCTGGTTTGAAAGCTCTCAAAGAAATCGCAAAATGACCGTTTTTGGCGTCAGACAATTCGTTCAGAGGACGCCGAGATGATAAGCTTGATGTTTATATTTACAGCCATCGGAAGATCTTCAAAGGAAAAGAAATCGCTGAAAATCAGCTAAGAGATGAGGAGAAACAAGGGTCGCCAACGTATGCGTGCTTATTTGACTATAAGGGTATGTTTGTGTTGTGTGTGTGGTTGTGTGTGTGGTTGTCTGCGCATGGTTGCGTGTGTGGTTGTGTGTACGTGGTTGTGTTTGTTGTTGTGGGTGTACGCAGTTGTGTGTGTTTTGTTGTTGTGTGTACGTAGTTGTGTGTGGTTTTTATGCGTGCACGTGGTTGTGTGTGTGTTGTTGTGTGTGTACGTGATTGTGTGTGTTGTTGTGTGCATACGTGATTGTGTGCGTTTTTGTGCATACGTGCTTGTTTGTGCATAGTGCTTGTGCGTATACGTGGCTGTGTGTGTTGTTGTGTGTACGTGCTTGTGTATGTTGTTGTGTATATATTGTTGTGTATGTTGTTGTGTATATATTGTTGTGTATGTTGTTGTGCGTGCGTGGTTGTGTTTTTATTGCGTGTGTACGAGCTTCAGTGTGTTGTTGCGTGTGTACATTGTTGTGTGTACACTGTTGTATGTATACGTGGTTGTGTGTGCACGTGCTTGTGTGCGTTGTGTATGTACGATGTTGTGGGTGTACGTGATTGTGTGTGTGGTTGTGTGTACGTGCTTGTGTGTCGGTTGTTATTTGTGTACGTTGTTTTGTGTGTTGTTGCGTGTGTGTTATCGTGTGTGCATGTTGTTGTGTGTATTAGAAGGGACATTTATCCTCTTCGTACCAAAAGGTAAGGCATGAAGTCAGTTATCAATAAAATCAACGTGGTAAGCAGTAATGGTGGAAATTAGGTAGAATTTGATTATTTAAGAAGACGACTCAACAGGAACTTGGTTACATTGTACTTAAAAACGACTCATCCAATTTTTGTTTAATTTTAGGCAAAAATAGAAAGTAAGGACAATTGTTTACAGTTGTTATAGTGAAGCAAGTGTTTGCTGTGAATGCTTCACAGGGAGGCAAGGACTGAAGCTCAGTCGAGCACCTGTCAGGAAAACATGATAGAATTGTATGTGTACGTAGTTGTGTGTGTTGTTATGTACACAAAACCACATACATACGTAACCACGTACATACAACAAAACACACACAGCGACGTACACACAACTACACACACAGCGACGTACACACAACTACACACACAACGACGTACACACACAGCACACACAACTACGTACACACAACGTCTCTTCTGTGAGACAAAGGTAGCGAGAAGGTAACGAGGACATCCCTCACCAGTTTAATCTGGCGAAATTAGGGAATTCTAAGTTTGTCAAATAAGTAATACGCTAGACGAGGAATTAAATTTACCATGACTGAATTCGTCGTCATTAACCGATAAAAACGCTTCTGGTGATCGGCGATAAACCCACAGCCTGGAGGAAGAGGGTCATAACTGGAAGGTTGGCCTACTATAATAGAAGAAAAATTATCATTTCGATCCAAAACTACACAAAAGCAAGAATCAGTGACATTACAGATGAAATCAACCTGGATAGTAAAGCAATAATATATATATATATATATATATATATATTTATATATATATATATATATATATATATATATATATATATATATATATATATATATATATATATATATATATATATATATATATATATGCTCAGGTCCTATCTACGGGAGGAAGTTCTTGTTTATTTGCCTGCTAAAGGCACGAAGGTAAAAGGGAAAGTTCTTTGCAGTTGTGATAGAAGTGAGTTCTTGTTGTGAATGTCTTATAAGGAAGAAACAGAGATTGAAACTCAGTCGAGCACCTTCGATGGTATTACAGTATAAGACAAAACTAGTAACGTCTAAGTGTCTCTAGGTAACAGAAAAGATAATCACCCGCTAGATTGAGAGGTCGATTTTGTACATTGTCAATGCAAGAAGGAATGCCCGGCGCAACACCTCCGCGGATGTAGCAACAGTATTCTATCTTAGTTTGTTTTCATATTCCAAAGCAAGCAAGCAATTTGATGGGCCATTTAGTGAAAAGCGTAACGAATTACTGGAACAAGTGACTAGAGTAATTAATAAATGCTAGTTACATAATTACTTGCTTTTGCTTCGCTGATTTACATGAAAAATATCTTGTGCTTAACAACATGTATTATTCCAACAACTCACAAGAAATAGATTAGACTGATAATAAAATTTATTACAGTAATTAATTACTTTCCAGATGTGATCAATTTGACCATATTAACAATAACGACAAAGCGCATATTCAAACAAAACGCCAAGACAATTAGCCGATTGACGTGTTAGACGCGAATTTCCGATGTTATTGTCTATAAAAAAAACTAAGGCTACTTTGAAACCAGATTATCACCGACTCCACAACAAAACAAGGTCACACGTTTCTAACCAACTGATTCGGACAGCTTTCTTCTCAGTTGGAATCTCTGTTGGAGAAATACAGGTCCAGCATCGTCACTCCTGCATCTGTGTTTCCAGAGCAGATTTACCATTTTATCGGACCATCAAATTTCACCTTAATAATATTTACACAACATACTGCTATCAACCGACTAATTATATAACTGCGATGTCATTTGGGCAATAGTGAGTGTATTTTAGTTATGAACAGTACATAGTGAGTGTATTTTAGTTATGAACAGTACATAGGGCTCGAGCAAAGCCGGGCTGAACTACTATATATATATATATATATATATATATATATATATATATATATATATATATATATACTAGCAAAAGTAACCGCCGTTGACTGGGTTCAAAAAAAACCTACAGAAAATGGACTCTGATTTATGAAAGTATGATAGTATATGAAAAGGAAGGGTTGTAAAGAGATAGCTTCGAATTTGGGGGTATCAAAACCAAAGCAAAATATGATGAAAGTAAAAATAAAATAGATAAAACTCATAATTTATTATACCATATCTGTTCACACTGAAACACTTATCACAATATTCTGTGGATCAATATTAAAAAAACCTTGTTAAACTTTGTGAGATATTTCCATTCTATGGAGGTCAGGCGCGAACGCAGACCCCACAATTTTATTATACCATCCCTATTTAAGTTAAAACATACTTATCAGACTATTATTATGTACATCTATATCAAAAACACTTGTAAACGTTTTTTTTTTAATTTTTTAATTTTTTATTTCCATACTTTGTGGACCAGGCGCGTACGCAGACCCTACAATTTTAATGAATCATCATTATGCCAGATCAAACATAGCCATTCATGTGTCTCTATACATCTTCTATCATTATATGTGATCAGTTTTCTATAATAGTCAACCATGTAGGAGCCTATTCGTGACCAGACACACACACAGACGTTCAGCTTTGTATTATATTATATATGACAGCCTCTTTAAGAAATTCGTTTCTTATCGTTGAGCACTTTAAGTTGAATTAAAGTCCGTCAATTTAGCTCTTATGCATAGATCATCGTATAACGATTAGATCACTCTCTGACTGACGTAAATGAATGTTTAAAATGAAAATGTTTAAATTCGACGTTATTTCACGCGGTTAATGGTAGCCGAATGGATTAGGTCTTCGCTAATCGAGCCAGAGATGTCTCGTGATGCGGGGTTCGGATAGTTCGACTGGTATTAATCGTGACACCCTGCACTGAAGATTCCCGAAAGGATGAAACACTAGTGTCTGTAAGTATTTAATTATTATAGATAAAAAATATAATTATATATATATATATATATATATATATATATATATATATTGTAATTGTTTGTAGTGGAAGTTTTGTAAATTGGATTACTTAAGGGAACAATTCATCGAGAAATTGTTTACGTTGGACTTGAAGACGACGATATTGTAGTCAGCCGGAAAGCAGGCAAAGAGAATGCCACAGGTGAACAGGTGTAAGAAAAAAGCTTTGTTCATGGAATCCATGTTTAGGATTAGGCACAGATAAAGACTTGGTGAAATTATTGATAGTGGTTTCAGCTAGACGAGTGTTTTTCGTGAAAGTTTGGTAAGGGGCATAGATTGGCGCTCAGACGAGCACTTGCCATGAAAATAACGATAGAGCAGAGACAGGCTAGCAACGTCTCTTCTGTGAGAAAGAGGTTGCAGAGAAGAGAAAAGAGCATCCCTTATTAGGCTACGAAGTCAGTTTTAAACTCTGTCAAGGCAGGATAGGAGCTTCGAGCAGCTCCTGCCCAGATGTGGTAACAGTACTCCATCTTTTGACGTACTTGGTTCTTATGCAGGTAGAGAATTGCATCGGCAATGAGATATCTACTGAAGCAGTAAAATGATCCAACCAGTTTTCCTGCAACCTTGGCAACGTCTTTGATGTACGTGTTCCAATTTCAGGTAAGTAAAGATCAGACGCAGTAGCTTGAAACCACCAGGGATTACTAGAAACTCATACTTTTCTTTGATGTTTGCGCTTAACACAACAATTACTACTGTGAAAATGATCTCCAATCTATAGTGGGATGGAGACGTAAATGAAATAGTAACATTTAATGATACTAAGATAAAACTCCTTTCCTTCAACATATGGGTTGGTGTCTCAACCAATAGTCTTCCTCTCTATCGGACAGAGCTAACAAAAAGTTTTTGATTTAATAGATTCGCACTATCAGCTAAGCACCAACCCATGTCGCATCGCCACAATGTTGACTCCCTGTGCATGTTTTACAAGTACTTTAATGGAATGTTCTCCGACTGATTCGTGGCACTGTTGTCTTTTAGATGTAAATGCTTCCGATTAACCGGACAAGCAACAAAATCCCACTCCTTTACTGTAGAAGTCACTCGATTCCAGAGAGCCTTATATTCTGAAAGTATTTTCCCTCAAACTGCTAGGCTTTGAAATTCCTTCTCTGCATCCCGATTCCCTGATCGTACTAGCATGTAAAAATTTAAATGTAATGTGAACAAACTTCTCGCTGCTAAACTTCCTACTTGGAGTGTCTCTATAGGCATGGTCCATAATTCATAGTAGACCCTTGACAATTTGCCTTGTTTGGAATGAATATAAGACAAAAAAATTATAACTTGAGTTAAATTTAATCAAAGTAAGATATAATCTCAAAATAACAGAGGAAATCACCAACAGAGTTCGGAATTCGCAGTCGAAGCAGCGATTGGCTAGAGATCAGCTAATCGTTAACTTTGAATCTGCAGGCTTGTTCTGGTTTTGTGATGGGATGGATGAAGCCGGTTCAATCCACTACGAGTGGATGTTTTTTTTTTTTTTTTTTTTTTCAAGAATAAATAAGTAGCACAATTCAGTAACACAGCTAAAATTCTACGTTTGATTAACTCACACATTTATCAGTCGGGGACTGCATGTGTGTGTGTGAGGGGGGGTCCCTCGGCACTAAAGCCAACAGTGTCAGGACCATTGTTGTTCTAAATCAGGGGTGCCCAATATAACCGATCGCGATCTACGGGTCGATCGCAAAGGTACCATGTATCGGTCGCACGGCATTAAAACCTAGGTTGTATTCGTTTTGTTTTGTTTGGTATTTTTGTTCGGTCCGTTCTAAAATTTTCATATAGATTTTTAAATTCGGACGAGACGGTGAATTCATCTAGAGTAGACGATGAAATTTTGATGCAGCAAGCTGACATTGAGCGTTTTGGAACTTATTTACAAAGGAAAAGTATCCTAACAGTAGAAAATGTGCAACTTCATTGACTACATTGTTTCGCTCCACTCATCTACGTGAGTCAGCCTTTTTCCCCCCACATGAAGATTATTAAATCCAAGTACCGTTCTACCATGATTGGTTATTATTTAGAAGTATGCTTGAGGCTGGCTGTCAGTAGCTTCTATGCAGACCATGCATCCCTGGCAAATTCACTTCAGTGCAAGTCATCAGAGTAAGACAACGCAAAAAGAAAAAAATGCACAATTGAGTAATTGGATTCATATAATTTTGCAAAGTACGCCAACATTTATGGATCTTAAAAAATGTTCAATATATTTTTTATTAAATGAATTAAAAAGTTCAATGAGTTGTACAAAAATAATGTTGTTTTTATATATTATAGTTAAAATTATAGTAAAAAAAAATAAAACGGCATTATTTTTGCACAAACCTAATACGTCGTAGATCATTTAGACTTGGTCATTTTTGAAGTAGCTCACCAATTGCGAAAGTGTGCGCACCCCTTTTTTAAAAGATTGTTTTGTTGTTGTTGTTGTTGTTGTTGTTGTTGTTGACTGATGCGTGTCTCTGTCCTGTGCACTTCTAGGAGGTCCATCCTCTGAGTTCTTGCATTCCCCTTCTCAGAGTTAGTTTATTGCTAATCTCCCGAAACGCCCCAACTGGGGAATGCCGACGAGGCTATTCAAGCATGGCCAGAATATTTTTCCTCTTGTACGCTGGCTTCTCAAATCCCACGTTCTGACCCCACCTTTCTCTCTCTCTCTCTCTCTCTCTCTCTCTCTCTCTCTCTCTCTCTCTCTCTCTCTCTCCCTCCTCCTCCACATGTTAAAGTCTTTGTATCACTTCCATATGTATATGGATGATTCAAGCTATCTATATTAATAAACCTCTCTAGTGTTTTACCTGGATTCACAACATAGACACTTAGTGGGTTAGATTGCTGAAACAATCTTTCACTTGGTGATACAGGCACGAAAATTGAAATTTGTCAGGTTTGCGTCTGCAACCATCTTGAAAACTGGCAGCCATCTTGAATTTTCTGATGGTTAACATTCTTTTCTTAAAATGTATGTTCTGAACGTCATTTGTGCCAATTTTTATGCTTTAAGAATCTTTCACTTAGTGATCTAAGTGAAAGATTCTTATGGAATATTGAGATAACCCGCCCCACTAACGTATTATAAATGGTTACTGCACTCCTCAGTAAGTGAAATAACATAAAACAAATAGTTTTATTGGGAGGAGCTTTGGCAATTGGCAATTTCATTTAGCACAGTACGAATAATAGTGGAAGGGCATATATGTCATGTGCGCATTTTTGGTGCAGTTCTCAAGTGATTAGGCAAAAAAAAAAAAAATGACACTCAAATACCCGCCTTCAGAAATCGAAACCGTCTCCTTGGCACGGTTCTCAGCTATCCTAACGCTGTGTGTATGAGATATGGCTTTTTACTAATGACAGATTTTTTTCTCCGGCCCAAAACGAAATAAAGTAGCGTCATGTTTTTTTTTTTTTTTTTTTTTTTTTTCTTCTCTTCGACATTCGGATGGGAGAAACCGACACAGGATATGAAAATAAACTAAAAATAACTTTCCTCTTTTTTCTCCTCAGTTTTTTTTCTTTTTTTTTTATACACCCACGCTGTGTTCCCGCCCATCTCACCACTTGGCTTGGATTACGTCTCCGGTTGATATTATTTCCACCCCCATCCCCACCCCCACCGTCATCACTCTTTCCAATTACTTTTTTCTTCTTCTTCCTTGCCATCAAATTCTTCTACCTTGGCATTCACCGTGCTTTAAAATGTGTCACGATACGACAGGCTTGCCTTGAAAAGATTAAATTTGCTTTGGGAGGAAAAAAAAAATTAGTGATATGAGGATGCAAAATTGGAAAGGAAACTTAACTCCGACTGAATTACGAACTTAATGGTCTTGTCGCACGTGTGTGCGCGCGCACATGTACACACACACACACACACACACACACACACACACACACACATATATATATATAGATAGATAGATAGATAGACAGAGACAGAGACAGAGACAGAGACAGAGACAGAGAGAGAGACACAGAGAGCGAGAGAGAGAGAGAGAATAAAATAGAATTCTATTCTATATAAGCTCTATAGCAATTTGTTGAGTTTTGCATTATCTCGATAAGTCTTCTCGTAAAGAATCGATCTTATTCTTTTAACTACCTCATATAGGATGGACTCTCCCATCGATTTCGACGTATGAGCTTCTACTACAAATACTAAGTTTCTCCGAAACCCACACAGATGATTTGTTTATAGTGGCGAGGGTTTTGTGTCGAACCAACCACACTTTTATGAATGCGCCCCCAGATACTAACCTGAACATTTCTACAAGTTGAGGCAGTACATACAGCGTCAAGTCTTCCTAATATGATCACTTATCTGATACTGGCCAGGCTCAACGTTGCTTAACTTCTGTAGTCTAGCGAGGATCAGTATGTCAACGTGATTGTGCCGTATCATATATATACATATATTTGCACGCCAGGGCGGGGATTTATGTGTACATGTGAACGTCTCTTTAAGTATATATGTGTGTAAGTGCGCATGGGTGTACTCGTGCCCGCGGCCGCTAACTAACGCTCTCCAAACAATTAACAACAAAATAAAAACTAAATAAATAAACCGAATCATAGCCCCTCCCGCCTCCAAACATAAGCGAACACCCAACAGGGCAAGACATACTTACCAAGAAATCATTTCACCAACGAGACGCCCAAAACTTTAACATTAAGACTCGAATTTTAAAGTAATCCCCTCCTCCTACTCCCACATATTCCCCTTCCTCCTCCATGTATCCCTATGCCCTCAGCCACACCAGAAATGAACTTCCCAGACCCTCCCTCACAAGTTCCCTAAACTCAAAAACTAAAACATTACCGACACACCAAGCGCCTCCTCCCACCTTCCCCCCTTGTTCCCGTCCCCTCTTTCTTCCGCCTTCCTCGCACCCCCCCGACCTCATTCACTCTTTCATGCCAAAATAACGAACATTTCTGTAAAAGTCTGAGGAAGCTACAGACGGCCAAAAAAAACGGCCGGGTAGCTGAAACAATAATGTAATTTAACAGAAAGCTACGGTAATAAAAAACAAAACGCATATATATATATATATATATATATATATATATATATATATATATATATATATACGTTTTATTTTTTATTACCGTAGCTTTCTGTTAAATTGCATTATGCATGCATACGAGATCGTGACCTCCAGTCACTCGATCAATCCAGATCGAAATTTAATAACGTTTATGCATTTATATATGTTTAAATCCACTTGAATATCATTGCGGTTGACGGTGGTCCTGTGGTTATTTCCCTTAGAAATAGAAACAAAGATGGCTTCGTTGTAGTGTTCAAATCCCATGACTAGCTGCAATTGTAACTTCCTGCACTAATGATTCCGGAAGGAGCAAACACTGGCGTCTCTGGGTATTAAAAATGATTATTTATCATATATATACATGCATATATACCTAATTCATGTTAAATTCTGGTGTGGTTCTTGGCACTACTTAAAGATGCCATCATCATCCAAAATCGCCTCTACCAAGGTCAGGGATCACGCCACATACCTACCGCGTCACTGTTATGTTTATTTCATTCAATGATTAGGTTATCTACAGATAAACGTTCCGCACAAAAATAATTATCAAAAGTCTAAATATCTTTCATTTAGTGAATAAAAAGATTATTTGCCTCATATAGACAATGTTATTTTTTCTACTTAATAGAAACGATTATATAATTTATCTTGTACTAGCCTGGGTTACCCGGCGTTGTCCGGATGTTTGGAGGGGTATGTTGAGCAAAAAAAAAAAAGAAAAAAAAAGTGGTAGTACACTGGCAGGCTCGAACTCGTACCGCAAAGGAGTAAAAGAACGTGAAGAAAAAAAAGAACGTGGCGTCTTTGCCGTTGCGTCCATCGCCAAACTGGAAGGTTTAGATAAAGGCTGGTCAATCGAAAAGAGGGGGGGTCACATTCGAAAATATCGGCGAAAAAAGCGACCCCTCCTTTTAGATATGTGTTCAGTTGAGGGTAAAGGAAATGTTTTAGACAAAGTTCTTGGTATTTGTCATCCGAAGGGTCGAGCTTCAAAAACTTACTGAAATCATGGAAATCCGTCGCGTCTGTCGAAAGGTTTAGGCAGAGATACATACATACATACATACATGCATGCATACATTTAAACAGACAGGTGAGATCTATATTATAGAAGATTATCGCTAGTAAAATACAAAATAAGTGAAGTTCGAAAAGTGCCTCTTATTTAATGTTCATCGTTGTTTACGGTAATAGGTGGAAGGTGACAGTGGTTAACAACACGGACTGGCGATTTGGGTGTCCCAAGTTCGAATCCAGTTCGTTCCTTAAAAACACTTTCACTTAGTATATAGGTAACCTTTACGTAGTCCCTCCCTTAAGTGTGTTTATATATATATATATATATATATATATATATATATATATATATATATATATATATTTCATGGAGGTCATCATTTACCAAGGCCCAGAAGTCACTCGGGGATAAGGGTTATTGCGTGGACAATAATCAATGGGATAGTATCGTAGTAATCGTTAGTATTGGAGATTTGATAAAGTGTCTTGCTTAAGGGGGCGGTACATCAGGAATTTGTTTATGTTGGACTTGAAGACATCCAAGTTATAGTCAGGTGGGAAACAGGCAAAGGGAAGAGAGTTCCACAGGCGTGCAGTTCTAAGAAAGAAGCTTTGCTCATGGAATCGACGATTTGATTAGGCGCAGATATAGAGTGGGGAAATTACTGACAGTGGTTTCAGCTAGACGGGTGTTTATCGTGAAAGATTGGCGAGGGAACTAGAGATTGGAGCTCAGACGAGCACTTGCCATGACACTGACGATAAAACAATGACAGGCCGCAACGTCTCTTCTGTGGGAAAGAGGTTGCAGGGAAGAAAAAGGGCATCCCTACTATGCCACGAAGTCTATTTTGTACTCTGTCAAGGCAGAATAGGCTGTTTTTAGCAGCTCCTGCCCAGATGTGGCAGCAGTACTCCATCCTTGAACGTAGTGGGCTTTTATACAGATAGAGAATTGCATCAGTAGTGAGATATCTTCTGGAGCGGTAGAAGGATCCCACCATATTCCCAGCGACCTTGACAACAGACTTGATGTACGTGTTCCATTTCAGATCAGGAGTAAAGGTCAAGCCCAGAAGCTTGTCAAAATATGGAGCCCCCCCCCCCAGACGAGAGCCATCCATTTCAATTGATGCCAGATGGGGATCAGAGCGTTGATAATGTAAAAATATGAGCTTGGTTTTAAATGGATTAAAAGTGACCATCCACCTCTTCCCCCATTGTACCACGCGATCAAGATCAGAGGAGAGAGAATCAGAGAGAACTTTGTCATTTACGGCCTTTGATGTGTTGCCATAGATGGTCGTGTCATCAGCATAGATATCAACGAATGATTTAAGTATGTGTTTTGGGAGATCATTGATTTAGATCAGGAAGAGAGTTTGTCCCAGGATGGACCCCTGAGGGACTCCATCATTAATACTGTGGGCCTCTGATTTCTGCCCAGCAACCACTACTCTTATGAGCCTATCAGAGAGAAATGATTTAATGATTGAGAAAACATTTCCAGTTATACCGTAGCTGGAAATCTTGTGAAGTAGGTCCTTATGCCATACCTTATCGAAGGCTTTTAATATGTCAAGATCAATTGCCCTAGAAAAGAAGCCTTTGTCAAGAGATTCACTATTCCTATGAGATATAACCGTTAGCACATCTGCTGTGGATCTAGCAGAAGGGAAACCATATGTCATGTCACTAAGAAGATTATTTCTTATTGGCCTGTACTGAGAGGGAGATGACTTATCACCAGAATTCTTAAATACAGGGTATACTGATGAGGTTTTCCAGGGGGTTGGAAAGCACTTCTCCCTAAGGCAACGCTTAAACAGTTTTGAAAGTATGGGGGCAAGTTCTGGTTGAAGCTTTTTCAACACTATAATTGGAATGCAATAGTTGCTTTACTGGGATCAATTGATTAGTTTGGTGACCTCACGCACAGATATTTGTATGTTGCATAGCGTGTTATCTGTTATAGGAGGAAATACGGTGAGTTAATGGCCTTCGTCGCATAGAGTAGAATTAGTTGGAAAGTTCTTGGCAAATAGTTTGGCCTTGTCTGATGCTGTCTCAGGTCCATTGATGATGGTTCGGATAGAACGCACGTTTCTGTTCAGGATCCTGTTTGCTATTTGCGAAAGCTGGTGGGAACCAAGGCGCTGCTCAGCTACTTTGGATTTAACGGACTGAGTATATAGCTCTCTTGCATTTTTTATTACTCTATTACAGTGGTTGCTGGCAGTACTGAAAGCAGCTTTAGTCTCAGTACATCTATTACGTTGGTAGCTATAGAAAAAAGTGATTTCTGTGCGCGATGGCAGCAGCACATTCTGGGGATAACTATGGCTGACTGTTAGATTTTTGTTGAAATTTTTTGATGGTATGGATCGGTCTATGTTACAATTAACCATTCGGTCAGGTCTGATATCATAGAGGACACATCCTTTTTAAATATTGAATGCAGAACTAGATCAGATATGAATGTACGGAAGCTATTCCAGTCAGCCATAGTATATATATATATATATATATATATATATATATATATATATATATATATATATATATATATATATATATATATATGTATATGTATATATATGTATATATATATATATATATATATATATATCAGAAAAGCTTTGAGAGGGGATTTATTAATCAAGAAAACACTTTTACTTTCATCCTATGCAGCAACCAGCAAATACATAGAAATGTTAAAAAAAGTTTTCAGCGCGACTACTGGACTATTTTGCTAACTGATTTTCCTCTGCATTTTTTTTAACTCTGCGGATTATGGAGCATGTAACGTAATTGCCTCAAGGGAGCGTTTTGCTTCCCATTCGGGAGCTGAGGAAGACCGCATAACTATGCTAAGATTACTGTTATAGGTCCCGGGCACCAGCGGATATCCCAAAGACCTAAAGTAGAAGATATAAGTATGTAGCTTATTTCATTGTCAAAATATATATAAATTGTTTTATTATTTGAAAATCAGATGCATATTATTATTCGAAATTGATGACAGGAAATGTTAGAACAATAGCGTTGACATCGTCTGGTCTGACGAACTCAATGTCGGGGGTTCTGACTGACAGCCGATGACCCCTGGGGTCATGAGAATTAGATGTTGACTTTGAGCCAGATTGCAAAATTAGTGATATGGCCGAATTGCACACCCGCAAAATTTGGGGTTTTCCCCAAATTCGTAGCATGATCCGATTGGCTTCTGAATCATCTCCCCCCACGCCTGATCTTACTATATAGTGCTAGTGTCACGCGAAATTAGTCAGTTTCCAGCCAGAGTTTGTGCGTGAAACTCGAAGTAACAGTACTGCTCACTGAGACGTGACCACTCCCCTCTCCAGCCGCCGCCGCTTCTGAGGAGTAATGTCTTAAGATTTTCACGTGTATATGTATGTAAAACGTCTGTAAACTTTGTGAAATTTACCTTCCGTCAAATAGAATTCAAGCGTCTGTTGTCTTTCTTGCCTGCGTGAGTTTTGGTGTTCATTTTCAACATACCAGAGATCTGATATGACCGCCTCTCGGAGATTTAGATAACACGAGCCGAGTTTTCCGAAGTTTCACGAAGATGATCAGGGGTTCTAGCGTAACTTCTCCAGAGAGGGTGTTACAGCATCTAATTACCCCCTTTGGAGTGTTCTGCAGAATAATAAAAGCGTTTCGTAAATTTCTACTTTACATCTCTGTTCTTGTTATATATATATATATATATATATATATATATATATATATATATATGTTTTGAGAAAAATAGAAAAACCGAATGAAATTATTAAAAATAAATCAACGTTTCGTCCCTATTTCAGAGGACATCTTCAGGATATTGAAGTAAAAATGCGAGAAAAGAAAAAGTCATAGACCATACGAAAAAGAGAACAGTTTTTGAATCCTACCCATGTCGGGAAGGATAAACATGTGTGCGTATCACATCATACGCACACATATTTATCCTTCCCGACATGGGTAGGATTCAAAAACTGTTCTCTTTTTCGTATGGTCTATGACTTTTTCTTTTCTCGCATTTTTACTTCAATATCCTGAAGATGTCCTCTGAAATAGGGACGAAACGTTGATTTATTTTTAATAATTTCGTTCGGTTTTTCTATTTTTCTCAAAACATAACGTCAAGGGTTCAAAAGAGAGCCGCCAACCTAATAGGTTCTGAACTTTCGACAAGGTTTCAGAAACTGCGCATGTTGAATCCCTCTACCTGTTTGCTTTCCCAACTGTACTGATATGCAGAAGTTCAAGTGTAATGTAAACAGACATCTTGTTGCTCAACTCCCTACATAGTATCCCTGCAATCATGTCCCTGATAGTAGCCCCCTACATTTGGGCATAAAATGCAATAAAAAAATAAATAAAAATTGGTAAATTTAATGGGATTTTATGGGTCATAATATGGTCATTAACCCCCATTTTCAAATTCATGACATACAGAAAACAGTGTCTGACCAGGCCATATCTGCAAGAGGAGCAAGATATATGGGCCTTTAAGAAACTGACCATCAGTATTGGACTACTATTGAAGGCAATATCTGATGAGTAGGGCTTTGACAACAGCATATTCTTTTCATTGTTTTGACTCTTGAGTATATATTCGTTAATATCTTATGTGTTTTATATAGACGGATGTAGTTCTCGGTTGATTAAGTGTATCTTACTGTGTCGGATAAAGACCGGAGAAGAGATGAAAAGAATATTCTGTTGTCACGGCCCTACTGATGAGCTCCCAAAATTCAAACCTCAAAATGGTTTATCAGCGTCACGAAACACGAGCCAGCAAAACGCCCTCCACCACGAAACTGGCCAAACATTTTGGACAAAACTGTTGTAAAAATGAGGCAGATTCAGAAAACTAATCTGCTACGGAAATAGCCCAAAATAGTCGCCAAAAATATATTAAGCCTTTCCATTGCCAAAAAAAAAAAAATAAATAAATAAATAAAAATAAAAAAAATGGAAGAATGAGTCAATCAACAGCGTGCCAAGTATGTTCGATATGAATTCACCCGATACTATGTATAGATAAGGAAGACTCTATAGACTGGTTAAATGGAGGATCGCTCTACTATGATTACGAGAGGATTATAATGGCTGCCCAAGATCAAGAAGAAGTGATCTCAGCAATGACAGCAAATGTAGGTTCTATTACATGAAATAAGAGGGTGTGAGCTACCTGACATCCAGCGGTAATGCTGTGCTGGGGGAAGGGGGGGCAATTATACAATGTGACACAATGAAATGTGTTAAATATCTCCACTGGACGATCTGTAAAAAGTTGAATATCCAATGCAGCAGCACGGCCTGAGAATATATATATCAGAAAAAAAAAACATTCGGAAATACGTTATACACACACCACTATCGCCATACAATTCCTACAGCTATATACTTAGAAAAAAGAACTATTAAACCTTGGCTTAGTGGTATGGGACAAGATCTTATGTGCGACATAAAAAGAAACTTGGAAAGATGTCCATTATTCCAGGTGAAATAGAATTTCCAAAATCTACCTGGCAAATATATCCGGTCAACCAAGTGCAAGAAAGATTCAAATAATTGCATTTAAAAGGGTCGTTAAAATATTAAAAAAAGATCTCTCAGTTAGAAAGTATGATATAGCAAGTGAATGTCTGGCATCCGGTAGGATTCCCCATCATCAGCTGGAACAAAATGATAAGAAAATGGGAAACGGTTTATATATCTATATATCTATAAAAGTGAAATTGTTTGTCTGTGTGTGTATGTGTGTGTACATTCCCTACCAAACTACTCTGTCAATTTTCAGTCTACAAAATCGAGATTTGCCATAAGGGGTATTGAGATTTTAGAATATCTTTTTAATTGGCTTTCGGACAAGAGGTCAAAGTCCAACGATTTGATCTTTTTGAAAACTCTACCAAACTTCGTAGTTTAGGTCTAAACACTTGAAATTTTAGATGTGGACATGGATCAAACTTTTTTTTTTAACTCGATTTGAGCTCAAAAACAATAAATGTTAAGGGGTCAAAATTGGGGTCAAAGTTTTAAAAAATGACATCTGTGGTCTCTACCAAATTACGCCGCCAATTTTTTGGTCTAAACATTTGAAATTTTACATGAAGTGTATTCAGACATAGAGTAAGCATTTTAATCGGTTTTTGGTCGAAAATTTGGATGGCAAGTGGTGAAAGTTTAAAAGATTTTCAATTTGCGGTCTCTAGCAAACTATTCAGCCAATTTTGGATCTAAAATCTGAAATTTTACATAAAGGATATTCAGACATGCAGCAAGCTTTTTAATCAGTCTTTTGGGCGAAAATTTGGCGGCCATGAGGTCAAAGTTGAAAGAGTTGACCTTTGCAGACTCTACCAACCTCCTCTGCCAATTTTGGGTCTAAACACTTGAAATTTTAGATGTAAGTTATCTGGACATGCGTCAAACTTTTTAATATATATATATATATATATATATATATATATATATATATATATATATATATATATATATATATATATATATATATGCACATAATGTTTTGAACAGTACAAAGGGACCAAGCAAAGTGGGGCTGAACTGCTAGTATATATATATATATATATATATATATATATAGAGAGAGAGAGAGAGAGAGAGAGAGAGAGAGAGAGAGAAAGAGAGATATGACGTTATATGTGTGTGTATTGAGAGAGAAAGAGAGAGAGAGAGAGAGAGAGAGAGAGAGGGAGAGAGAGAGAAAGAAAGAACAGACCATTAAAAGGGGCTTATTTTTACACGTAATGATATGCTCGCTCCCCATTGCGATAACCAGTGTTTATTGAAGACGGTGTTCATTGAATATTTGGTTGGTTCCTTCTTCAAACTTTAAACCAGTTTTGCTTGTGTACGATCCGTTGTCTTCAGGTCGTCTCTGCTTTTGGGTGTGGACAGCAAAAGCAAATCTGATGCGGAACCGTAAATCGATGTAGTGGAAGTAGCAATATTTCTTCTGCTCTATTGCCTTGTGTGTTCCAGGCGAAACCTTCCTCGGCGTCGTATGCAAGTATTGAACCTTGCTGCTCTCGGTGTCGAGGGTAGCATCTACAATCCTGCAGGTTGACGAATAGACGAGGAGGACTTCATGCAGACCATACAACCATGAGGCGCGATTGACAACAACAACAACAACAACAATTTATTGCAGCAAATATAGAAATTACATCAGTTTAGAGTGGGGAATCTTCCTGCCAAAAAAAAAGTAGGGGTAATTCTTGGTAAGTTTCAAAATTTTCCGTGATCAGACTCATCGACATCAGTAGCAACGCCTTTGGTGACAAACTTAAAACCAGTTTCTCTTCATCTTTATATTATCTGAATTACTCCTGTAGGCCAAGAGCCACCCAAGGATAAGGGTTAATGAGATATATGAATTGTCAGCCGAAAATGAACAATCAGTGATATGAACTTACTTATGGGATGATTTATGACAAGTATTTATCAGCATTGGATTTGAAGACGACTATGTTGTGATCTGAAGGGAAGCAGTACCGCGGGAATATGTTCCACAGACAGGAACCCCTTGCAAAGAAGCTCTTTTCATGGAAATTTTGCTTGACGCTAGGCACGTAGAGTAAGAAATGAAAGTCTTTTTTTAAGGTAGTAATGCCTGGGAGGATGTCCTCATAGAAACGAGCAGTATCATACTCCATTCAGATCCAAGGACAGGACCACTTTGCCATAAATGTTATTAAAAGAAGTACTAATTTATTTTCGCCAAACCGGTTTGAGGTTAGATTTGTCATTTCTATAGGGAATAGTGATAATAGTGTGTGTGTGTGTGTGTGTGTGTGTGTGTGTGTGTGTGTGTGTGTGTGTGTGTGTGTGTGTGACAGGGAGTGAAAGAAAGAGAGAGAGGTGGGAGCGGGACGATTGCGGCCACATCAGAAGAATCGGTGAGTCGGCAGATAAAAAAAAAACAATTCCAGCCCTAAGAATATAGAGTAAGGGCAAAAATGCGTGATATGTGAAAGTGTCTAGAAGTATATTTGGAGGTCAGGGCCGTTGGGGAAGGGAAATAAAACACATTTCCATTTGACGACGTTTTTATAATTCGGCATAGGAAATACATTATTATATAAACTATTTATATCCAGCCTCGAAGTGTTAACACCGCGTTATATATTACTTGTGTCAAAGTGTATTTACTATTTACGGCTTACATTTATTAGGAGGCGTGGTTCGAAGTGGGTGTTGATGGCCAAGTGGTTAACTACACAGGCTGAAACCCTAGGTATGTCAAATTCGAATCCAGTTTATTCCTTAAAAACACTCTCATCAAAACCTTAACCTTGTGTCTAACCTCAAGGAAAGGAGGTAAGTAAATTAAAGAGGTATCACTACTGTCTCATAATTTAAACAGGCACGAAGCCACTCGAGGATAAGAGTTTTATATGTTAGTTGCTGGTGGCTAGGAAGAAAGACGCTAGCCCGCAAAGTCAGTTGGACTATAATCATCCTTCTCACCCCCACGGAGCGAAACCGGACGGATGGGCCTATTTCTTAAGAGTAACTTATTAATATTAAAATAAATATTAACATTAGTGCTTCATGTTTATGCAACCATCGGTGTAAGGAGTGATAATTACTGTAAGTCGAAAGGTTCGAAGCCAGTCAACAAAGCCATCCTTGACTTTGTGGGCTAACGTCTTTCCTCCAGATCATCGGCAACTCATACATAAACACAAGGAAATAAAATACTTATAAATGCCATATAAAGTTGGGGCTCTTTTTTTTTTAATTTTGTAAATACTAGCAAGTCGCCCGGCATCGCCCGGTCGTAAAATACGCATAAATATGATATTTTGATTGATGCAAATTTCGTATTTATTATTATATTATATTAAACCCAATATATAGTAATGATTTAAAATGTTTTTTAAAAAACGACTTGTGCGCCACCACCGAGAATCGAAACCAAAAGGTTTAGCTAACGATTTACTTGTTTCCTTTGACGTTAATGCCTGATCTATGAAGACCTGTTTGCTGCAACGCTAAAAATTAAAGCATGAACCAATAGCGACTACGTTACGCATGAATATTCGTAATGCAGTTGTTCTACTTTCAATTCAATCTCTGTAATTTCCACATTTTTGCACCGACTTTCCTCCGCTAAAATCCATTCATAAAAAGTTTCGTACGTGTTTGAATACCCTATATATTATGTTTTATGTCTGTAGACCAAAATCTAACAGAGGAGTCTGGAAGGCAAATTTTTTAAACAAATATACATACGCATACATAAATATAGAAAGAGGTTTGTGTTAACTATAATCTTTTTACGCAAATATTATGCATGTATAAATCATGTAGAATATCTGCATGAATATAATTACATGTAATAGTTAACTAAAGATGATCATCCCATAAGAAAACCGCAAAAAAAACTAATAGGGAATTAATTAAAATGAATGTTTAAAAGAATATGCAAATTAGCTAGATCTTTTGCAGATAAATGCACTTCCACGGCCCATATATAACAAAGTTGTAATTTCTTTTTAAAGTATCAGAAAAAGGGTGTTTTAATATGAATATGAATACACAAAAAAATGTGCAGGAGTATAGACACACAGGCTCCTTCAGTCTTTGACAGACTATGGAGACCCACGAAGGGGAGCCTGCGCGGGAAATTTTTGTGGCAGGAGGTGCGCAATCGCCATCCACACCTCTCCTGAGTCGACATTGTTAAACACCAGTGGCAAGTGAAGTATATGACGACTGGAAACAAATGCCAGGAATTCTCAAATGGTCACCCATCTGATACTACCCAGGCTCAACGTTGCTTAACTTCGGTGATCTAACGAGAACCGGTGTGTCAACGCGATTATACCGTATATATATAAATATATTATAAAAGATGAAAATAGACTTATGACGATTATACTATACAGAGGCTTCTGCATTTTATCTATTCAGGGAGTTTTCAAGCAATGTGCACAGATATTCTGTTAATGTTTTTTTATATATCCATATGGTGTTTAGTCTAACAACCTAACTAACCAGATTTGTCTCCCAAGGGGTTAATGTTTTCATTAGCCATTGGCTGAGCTTTCCCCAAACAAAGTCAAACTGACCTAAACTTAACATCTGCTTTTTTGTTCAGTTTTGTTTGGGTGCGGCGCATTTGTTTTGTAAGAGAGTCAAGTTAACACAGTTGACCTAATCTTAGCACGTGTGTGATAAGACAAAGTTCTTTTCTGTTTCTTTTAATTTTGTTGCTATTTTAGACATTGGTTTATTTATTTATTTTTTTAGCTATTTTATTTTATTTATTTACTAGAAGATGTACCCGGCGCGGCATTTAAACGTAAAGATAAACTCCTTTAAAAAAAAAAAAACGAAGTAAAAGAAAACTGAAAGAAACTGACACATATGCATGTGAGTATTATGTTTTTGGGGTTTTTTTTTTTCTAAAAATGTCACTTCTTGTAAGTAAAAAAAAAGCTTGAGCTGTAATCGAAACACAAACCTAAAGACAAAGAGTCAAATACGATAACCATTGCAGCAACTTGAAACGATTTTTCTTATTTTTGGCCCCTTAGCAGCCCCTTTTCTGGATGAAAACCGAGTAAAAAGTTTTCCACATGTCTGAATACCCTATATACCAAATTTCAACTCTGTAGATCAAAATTTCGTTGAATATATAGGTTGAGAAGTGTCCTCACATTTTTATAGAACTATAGATTTAGTATCGGCTTAACTTCAAGTAATATTCATTTTTTTATTAGATAATGTTTATTTTATTCCTACAGTTGATTGCTTTTTCACTTGTACAGTTTGATAAGTTTTAGGGATTCTTTAAATTGTTAATTTTAAGCCCTTCCTTCAAACTTAATATACACGGTCGATTTAAATACCTACATGTACTGGTCCATCATATTAATTTTCACTCATATATTATAAACGAGCGTTCGCATTTTTTTATTTTTCCATTAATGGTGTGGTAGTGATTTTTAAACTGGCGTATTTTTTCTTTAATCTAATTGTATTATGGTTCTAGTTGCATTTAAAATTTATGTGGCATTTTTTTTATTCTAATTTTCTCTGGCAAATGTTGTGACTTGATAAGCAATGCATTTGGTAAAACAATTACTTTGTAGTTAACACAGTGTAGTTAGAGTTTTTTTTCTTTTTATTATTAACTTTCTTATTTATATTTGAGCGGTTGCTATTAGAGTTTGACTTATTACTGTTTCTGGTGGTTATACTATTGCTCTTCTTATTGTTATTTTTATTGTTACCAGATGAATCATATTTTTACCCATTTGTGCGGTTTTAATATTTATTATGACAAATTAAGACACGACGATGGCACCACAAGACACGAGAAATGGCTCTAGTTGATTCGCTAGTCATTTAATATTTAGGCACATCATTTATGCAACCTGGGATTCTTGTTTCAAGAACAGCAAGAAACAACTGATTTTAATTTAAACAGACTGGCATTTTTTTTTGTTTTTTTGTTTGTTTTTTTTTTTTGTTTTTTTCTAAGAAATCTTTGTAAAAATATTTTTTGTTCAGACTTAAGAAGAATATTGTTTTTAAATACGAGTCAAATATAAATAGAAAAAAATGATCCATTAAGTTTATAGGAATGTTGGTAGACATATATTAATAAAACAAAACAAAAATAACACTGACTGTTTTTTATTAAAAAAAAATACGATTTAAAAAATGTAAACAATTTTTTAAAATCTTTTGACTCATATGTTTTCCAAATATTTCACCTAAACCTGAAAAAAAGTATTATATCATAAAAATATTTTCATCGAAAAAATAAATAGCATGACGGTCTGTTTAAATTAAAATATCACTCGGATAGAGAACCAGCAAGAGCCATTTGTCGTGATTTGTTGTGCTTTGTCATGCTTTGTCGTGCCTTAATTTTGTGTTTATCTTTTTCTCAAATACTCTCGTTTGGTATTTTGCTATTATATTATATTATATTTGCTTATATTATCATCACTATTATTCACTAATAATCGTGGGCATAGTTTCCAGTGTACTGCTTTCTACACGCAGTTTTGTATTCTTACGTTTAATGTATACACTTATTATGTGTGTTATAGTTTCGTCACTTTGTCCACAGAGTCTACATTTGATATCTTCCTAGATTTTGTCTATTCTAGCTTTAAGATAGTTTATTCTAATCGCATTGTTTTATTGCGACTGTTAGTAGTGGTTCCGTTCCTCTATTTAGGTGTCTTTTTCGTTCCGGTATATTCGTGAGTTTCTTCTCTTGTCATTCTTATGAATCGGTTTCTTTTCTCGCTTTTTCTATTCTCATCTTATTTCTGTGTTGTTTATTTTTACAATGTCACTTGCTTTTCTGTGTTCTGGGTTATTTATTTTTACAATTCTTTTTAGCGTCTAATAGAGAAAACGGTACAGTAAAACTAAATTAAGGTGATTTCGTTATTCATTGTTCTACATTTCGTTTTAGTATTATTTATTATTAAACCCCGACCGTTAAAAGTTAAGCAACCTTAAGACTGTCATTGTTTCCAGTCGTCCTAAAATTCACCTTAATATTGAAATCAAGCAGTGTCGAAACCTTATCAGTTGTCTGTTATTATTAGCTAACTTAGTTGCCCGCACGTAAAATACGCTTAAATATATTTTAATTTATACAGATTTCGTATTTATTATTATGGAGTCAATTCTCTATCGATTATTTCATATTATATTGTACCCAGTATATACTCGTGATTTCAAAAGAAAAAAAAAAAACAATATATGACAAATAGAATCGAAACCGAAACTAAAATTTATAGCATCCAGCTTGATGAGTTACGAAATAAGCCATTGACAGATGGATACAAAATAACTAAAAATAAACTAAACTTTACGTATAAATACATATATGTATGTGTATGTGTGTGTGTGTAGTAGTAGTAGTAGTAGTAGTAGTAGTAGTAGTAGTAGTAGTAGAGCAGTTTAAGTCGACTTATGTTTGCCAATTTTTAATTTCTTTTTTATTTTAATCCCTTAGCAACTATTTTAACCGGGTAAATACCGATAAAAAACGGTAAAAAAAAAAACGCAATCATTTGAGCCGCCTCGTGTCGCTCTGCGATATGGCGGTGGCTATGTTCATGGAACTGAGCCTGAGCCCAGAAACGCATAGTCTGCTTATTAATTAGTGCAATCGATTGAGAGTGAATTAAAGAAAATCAAATTCAAATCACTGATATCTTCATAAAATGTTTCTCATGGTTTTGTTGCAATCAGTTTGCTTCTGCAATATATGAATATCATGAGGAAAGAGATTAGGATTATCACGGAGGATCTTCAAAACTGCTGCTTTCAAAATGTCAGTTTATTTTTGTTTTTGTTGTTTGTAAGCGACGACATGTTGATTTCTGAGGGATTCCTCATGACATTCCCATAAAACTGAATCTTGTCAGGAATTATTTGCTGAACGATGTTGACTTCTGTGGTCTTTGTGGAATCTGCCACATTTTCTGTCTCCCAAAATTTAGCCACTAAATACTGAATTGTCCTTGAAAATCACTTTCTGATGGCTAAAAAGGTGATGAGTATGTTTATGGGACTGATCATAACTCTAGAAGCGCATATTCTGTTTATATTCCTATTCAAGTGACGTCACTAAAAAAATAAAATTCAAATCAAACCAGGATCATTTTCAATCCTCTGACTGGCATCTTCATAAAATGTTCTATTATGTTGCGGTCGGTATTCCTCTACAAGATATGAATTTTGTAAGGAAAATTTGTGATACAATTAAGGTCATAATGGAGAATCCTCAAAATTGATGGTTCTAAAATGATAATTCATTGTGAAAAACAGCGTTGATTTTCTAGGGGATTCCTCAAGCCGTCCACGTGAAATAATAAATATTAATAGGAATTATGACTGAACGATGTCAACCACTGTTGCCTTTATGAGCATCTGTCACATTTTCTGCACTCGAAATTTGACCATTGAATTGTCCTTCTACTAGATACATTATTCCTACAAAAATATTCTCTGCATTGCTGCTGTACGAGAACTGATTTTGTTGCAAAGTATGCCATGGAGCACACACACACACACACACACACACACACACACACACACACACACACACACACACACACACACACATATATATATATATATATATATATATATATATATATATATATATATACCCAAAACCTCTGGCCTTGATGGAAGGGAGACTAAAACTTGATGCTATAGTTTCAAATGATCTGAATTAACAGCAAGGGGAGACTTGATTTCAAATATTTCTCATATGTTATATCTCTCCTCTTTTGGGAATACGGTACGATTATGAATATCTCCAGTATCAAATAATCTTTATACACTGTGAAATTTACTTTATGTATGAAAACCAAAGAGGGGAGATATAACATATGAGAAATATTTGGAATCAAGTCTCCTCTTGCTGTTATTTCAGATCATTTGAAACCATAGCAACAAGTTTTAGTCTCCCTTCCATCAAGGCCAGAGGTTTTGGGTATATATATATAACATAGGAAAAATAGCAGCAATGTTTAGTCTCCTCTCCATCAAGGCCAGATGTTTTGGAGAAATATCAGATATTTTGTAATTCATGTGCAAAACTAGGAAAACAAATGACTATGATTGAAACATTTTATGGCTGTAAAACAGTGCCAAAGATAGGCTCTGAATGATGGATGATTCCCTTAATGTGCGACCATAAGGGCAAATATGCCAAAAGCTCACTACACGATTCAGGTTAAAAGCTTAAAAACGAGCCTTCATTTGTTAAATTCTGATCAATAATCGCTGAGATTTCGAACTTATAAAATTACTAAAAAGGTGGTATCGCTCCCTCTCTTACTCTCTCCTTGATATATATATATATATATATATATATATATATATATATATATATATATATATATATATATATATATATATATATATATATATATATATATATATATATAGGTGAATAAAAAGGAAAAACCTAAAGGAGTAAAAACAAAAATAAAATCAACGTTTCGTCCCCATTTCAGGGGACATCATCAGGATTTCTAGGCGAGGATGTACAGGAAAGACGGTCATATCACATGTGAAAGAGGAGAAGAATAGTTCTCTTTCTGTTCTGGAGAACTCTCCAGAACAGGAAGAGAACTAAACTAAATTATTACGAACTAAATTATTATTATAATTATTTTTTTTTAATTAGTACAGTTGAAACGAAACTATTAAGTCGGATAAGTAATATCCTAGCTAATTATTTAAATAGATAAATAAAGTAATATCATAGCAAATTACTTAAATAGATTTAATTTAATGTGATGTGCTAATGACAGTAACTCAATCAAAGTAGATGTGGTTCGAAGAATGCTATATATAGAAATTACGTATAAAATATAATGTCTCCTCTGACAGAAGTATCCTATCATGGGCCTTATTATTTCTTGACCAGGAGAAGTGTACACATATATGGCCTTTATATTTCTTTGGTCATTGGGAGTTGTACACACAGACAAACACACACACACGAAAGCTACTACTTTATATATATATATATATAGATAGATAGATAATAATTATTAAATACCTCCAGAAACTAGTGTTTCATTCTTTCGGGAATCATCAGTGCAATGTGTCACGATTAACACCAGTCGAGATATTCGAACCCCCCAACGAAGCCATCTCTGACTCCATTAGCAAGGACCAAATCCATTCGACTACCGTTAACCGCGAGAAATATTGTTGAAATTTAAACATTAATTTTTTAACGCATATCAGAGTGATCTAATCATTATATGATGATCTTATATATATATATATATATATATATATATATATATATATATATATATATATATATATAGTGTTATAATGGAATAAATCCAGAGGAAATCCGGGTATGAGAGCTCAATGTGGTAAACAGAGCAATAAGATAAAAATTATAACACGGAAATTACATAATTGTCGATGCAATAATTTATTTCAACCTTATGAACCATAAGGTTGAAATAAATTATTGCATCGACAATTATGTAATTTCCGTGT
The DNA here is from genome assembly GCF_053919585.1 of Euprymna scolopes. NCBI lineage: Eukaryota > Metazoa > Mollusca > Cephalopoda > Sepiida > Sepiolidae > Euprymna > Euprymna scolopes. Next base: position 103,549,911 of record NC_136483.1, on the reverse strand, counting down.
TATAATTTTTATATTATATATATATATATATATATGGAATGACTTTTTTTTAAATAAAAATGAACAACAGTTTGCTAAAACTGAGCGTTTTAATGTTATCCTCCATTTCCTATTGAGGTCACTGTCGTTTACTTGATTCTTCTTCCCGGTGGGTGTGTTTAGGTGCATTATAGCGTACGACCGACTTCATTATTCGGACAGAGGAAAATATAAAAGTGTTCGCACATGCGTGCCTAGTTCCTTTATTTCGTCTTCCTCTAATTTCTCTTTCTTTTTCCGTCTGATACTTCGTCCGATCTTATTCAGGTCAGTCGAGTGCATCGTTCTCTATACATGTGTCCGCACCTTATTTATAGTTGTTATGAATAAGTTTTCTGCCTAGCTGGCTAAAGGATAACGGCTCGGGTTGCTTCTCTCCTCATACTACCTGTACAAAAACATTGATGCTTTACATGGCTTTTTTTAAATGATTGGTTTCTTACGGCTATCTCATTCTGGATACGATCGGTTCAAGAAGGTCTGGCACATTTTTTAGTTAGTGTTGGTCTTCAGCTAGTGTTGTGCAGTTCTAGGAGTCAGCGATTCTAGGCTTTGCCTTCTCTCGTTTATCGGAAAAATACCGACAGAACTGCTCAGAGTTTTAAGTAAAGGTCCACTTCTGCTAATAAGCTGGGGTTTTTCCAATCCTTACCTGACCTTTTATCTAACTTAATCATGAAGTTTTTTTTAATAAGACTCGCCACTTATCAAGACCTAAGGTCACTCGAGGATAAGGATTAATGAGTGTAAAGTGGTCGTTAAGATAACAGCATAGTGATCGTTAGTGGTGAAAATTGGGTAGAATTTGAGTATTTAATGGGATGACTCAACTTGTTTACATTGGACTTGAACACTAACATGGTGTAGTCAGTTGGAAAGCAGGCCCGCTGCACAGAGTTTTACAGGCGAGCAGTTCTAAGAAAGAAGCTATTCATAGATTTTTGGTTTAGATATAGACAGAGATAGAATGTAGGGAATTTGTTGACAGTAGTTGTGGCTAGACGAGTATTTGTTGCGAATATTTTGCAAGATTTATTCTCTATTAGTGTCGTATACAAACCTGATTACCAGTTTTCATCACCTTATGTTTATTTTTGCAGTATTGTCTGTGTACTGCACCATCGGATACTTCAAGCTTGATAGGAGAGTGCGCGGAGTATATAAATATGCAAATTGAATGTTGAATATGGAAAAAAAAAAATAATCTCTAAGATAAATTAATATATAAATGAATAAATATCAACGGCGCCTCTAAAAATGATCAAACATGAACTATAAATCACGGAGCTTAATGAAAGAAAAACCACTCGCGAGAAAGTTGTCTACCTTGCCTATAATTTTTTTTTTTAATTAATTGAAATGAACGTAGGAACGGACAAATAAACACAAGTGTAAAAACAATATGCATAATAGGAAAGTATATTGACTAATGCTGGGTGTTGTTGTCGAAGTTTCTTATGCACTTCATATATTTGTTGACAGTAATTCCCTAATGGTCTCGCCTGCATTCAAAAAATGTAATGGATGAAAACGGTCGCAGACCACTAAACAGTCAGCATGACTTTCTTTTGGTGCAACTCTGGCTTCGGGTAGTGTCGTGGATCTTCGTCGGCGTCTTACCGCTGTTGAGTGTCGCCAGTTATCGTAAAGAATCCACTTTTCCTCGCAAGTCACAACCCGGTTAAGAAACGGATCGTACTTGTTGCGTAAAAAAGGGGCGATGACACTTAATAACGGCGTTTCTTTTGGTTGTCATTCAATTTGTGAAACACCAATTTATCAAGTTTTTTTTTTTTTATCTTCCCAACCTCTCTCTAGTGGCTGTAAATCGTCATAAACGTTACGTCTAATTCAGAAGCAATTTCTCGAACAATTGTGTGTGAATCGGCTTCGAATAAGGCTCTTATTTAATCGTTGTAAACATCCGATGGCCGACTACTACGCTCATTATCTTCAAAACTTTCGTAGCCGCCACGAAATTTCTTAAATCACCATTGTGATGTGCGTTCAGTAATGGTTCCTGGGCTTCGTTGATATCATATCGCGAGCTGTTTTAGCAGCTTTTCGTCCTAGCTTGAATTGAAATAAGTAAATTATATATATATATATATATATATATATATATATATTATATATATATATATATATATATATATATATATATATATATATATATATATATATATATATATATATATATATACTGGCGCTAAAACTATGATTAAAGAAAAACTAAACATTTGAAACAGTTACCACAGCAACGGTTTTTGTTTTTACTCAATTACTCTCAATTAAGATTTAACACAAATCTGAAAAAAGGACATTTTTCTCGAAATATTATGTTACTATTACTGAACTGCACTGACCGTAATTAAGATTGTAATTAAGAGTGGAAAGTTTAAAATACATTCAACCGTTTTATCTTTTAATTCGATTCCGTCCACACCTGCCATCAATAAGTTAATTTGACATCAATAAGTTACCTTTGTATACACACTGCAAACATCATGAAAACAAACTACTGCATTAATTAATTATATATATTAGGTACAATCTTTTACAGGTGTTTTAGTTTACACATTTGCAAACGTGTTTCGGACAAAGCTATAAATTAGTTACATCTCACGAGAACGTCGGCTCTTACTTGGAGAACCTAATTCACAAATAATTCATAAGTTTACCCGAAACATATCTGGAAAACTGGTTTCATAAATAAAATTTAATATTTAGACTTAATAAACACCTATTTTATATAATTATTTTAAGAATTCAATAGATTTTATACAGTGGATAAAAACTTTGCCCAATTTCGCGTTGCAGTTTTGGCTTCAAATGTATTTATACATGTTTTATTCTTCAAATTTCACTCAACGCTTCTAACGGATATACACAAAAATAACTACCCAGATTTTCAAAATGCGCGACCACGCGTCACCTATCCGATTTCATAAAAAACCCGCAGTTAACAACATCACGTGGACTCTTCATCGAACCATCTTCCACATCATGTCGAGGAAGAAGAGAGAGAAAAAAAGATTGATAAAGGAGTCTTACTCCGAAATATATTTCTTTAAAAATAAACACCTGTTTATTTTATAAAAAAATTCGCGTTGAAGTTTTGGCTTCAAATGTATTTATACATGTTTTATTCTTCAAATTTCATTTCACTCAAGGCTTCTAGCGGATATACACAAAAATAACTACCTATATATATATATATATATATATATATATATATATATATATATATATATATATATATATATATATATATTGTGTGTGTGCGTGCGTGCGCGCGCACACACACACACATATACACACACGCTGAAAATTGAACTTTCAACCTTTTCACCAGGGTAGTATGCTCTCGTTCCGTTTGAAATGGTTTGAAGTATATATAGTTAATTTTATAGTAAACTCCTCACCCATCTTTGAGGTAATAATACTAAACGCGTTCAACCATAACTCCGAATTGATTAATAATAATTATTAATAAAGAAAAGACTTTAATAATAAGTTACTAGTAATTTTAGAAAGAAAATATCGAAAAAATAAAGTTTCAACTAGATAAAACCGTTTTAAAAGATAGATCGAAATGAACCGGAAGTCAAGCATCGCCAAATGTACACAAAATTTTACGATGTTGAAGGTATACGTATATGCTTAAAATTTTTAGGTTTTAAATTTTGTTGTGTCTGCACAAATGATTAACAAGAACACGGAAAGTAAAGGTGTAACAATAATATATTAGACAGAAAAGTTATATACATATTTACATGTCTTCAGATATACAGTTGGAGATATTCCGGCAGGTGACGTGTTGCCTGTCTTACTGGAGGCAAAATAGGCGTCTTGCCTATTTGGTGGTCGTTCCAGAACTCCCCCGGTATTGGTGATTAATACCTTTATATATCTCATTCACCCACCTATGTTAATTAGTGGGCTTCTCCACAACAAATTTGAAAAAAATAAAACATTCATGTTTGTCAAATTAATTAAATAACAATATCGGAATTTGATTAATGGAAAATAATATTGGTAGTTTGAAATTGAATTATAAAATCGATACTCATACAGGTGTTAGAAGAATGAAAAGACAAGTGTACTTTATAAAATGTTGATAATGTTTGCTTGACGCATTACATATATGCTGTGGATAAAAATGTGAATATTACCATGTTAATAAAAGAGTCTTGTTCATAGGCTGTGGAAACTTGGATTTTACCAAGCGCTGATGAGCTGTCCGGTTTTGAAAAATTATAATTAATTAACTATTATATACTTATATGTCAAGATTAAGCCGAAACATTTATACGCAAGTTGCTACCAATAAAAGCCTAACATTTTGAAAATGAGCAAGAATATGTGTGTCTGTTACTTATAAAGAGATAATTATAGAAATATTTATATAAAGTAAAGCATTTTATGTACGAGGTGCTTGAAATAAGTTTCCAGACTTTTCGGGACAGGCATTTTAAATTGTCGTAGACTCTTGAAAATTCAATATATTATTACGATACATCTTATGAGGTGACTGACCAATTTTTTATGATTTCAGTTTCAAATGAACAGTTACAACAGGAATTGGAATAAATCCTACTAAAGCCTGATTGTCACAGCTGGTGAATTTCAAAAATGCAATCTGGACGTGACGACACTTTAGAAGAACGATGTGCAATAAAATTCTATTTTAAACTTGGAAAATGTCACAGAAACGTATGGAATGCTTCAGAATTCTTTTGGGCTGTCTCGCATGAATCGAGCATCAATTTTTGATTGACATAAGAGATTCAAGGAAAGCAGTGTATTTGTGAGGGATGATGAGAGATGTGGGAGAAGAAAGAAAGTCAGAACACTAGAGTTGATTGGCCAAATAAAAAAGTTCATAGATAAGGACCGTCGTGTGTCTATACAGACAATAAGTGCACAGTTTGATGTCAGTGTGGGAACTGTACACACAATTATTCACGAGGAACTGAAGATGCAGAAGATTTGCGTGAAGATTGTCTCAAGGGTACTCAGAGAAGATCATTGGCAAAACAGTTCCTCACCCGCCCTATAGTTTAGACATTGCTCCCTGTGACTTTTGGTTAATCCCTAAGCTTGAGGAAACTATTAGAAGGTGTCGCTATGAGACAATTGGAAAGATGAAAGAGGCTGTGACGAAGGTCATTGACACACTCACACCAAATGACTTCCATGGGGCCTTCCAGGTGTTGTTGGAGCAGTACAAGCGCATTGCAGTCGGAGGAGATTATTTTGAAGGATATTAGAGTTTCATGTGTGTACTATCAATAAAGTGCCCATACGGAAAGAATCTCGCAAGTTATTGAAGGCACCTCGTATATGTATATTTATTTATTTATTTATTTATTTATACATTAGCCTTTGGGGGGGTGTTATGCAACAAAAGTGGTAGGGGGCAGGCAGGCTCGAACCCGTAACGCGAAGGAAGAAAAGAACGTGAAAAAAAATGTGACGTTTTTACAATTGCGTCTATCACAAAACCGTAAGTGGCGAAGGTTTAAATTAAGGCTAGTCAAGATGGGCTGACTTTCGAAAATATCAGCGAAAAAAGCGACCCATCCTTGTAGAAAAATGTTCAGTTGAGAGTGAAGAAATTAATGTTTTTGGCCAATCTTTCGATATTTATCGACCAAAGGGCCGATCTTCAAAACGATACCGATCTCGTGAAAATCCGTCGCCTCCGTCAAAAGTTTTAAGCAGACATACATACATACATACATACATACATACATACATACATACATACATACATTTAAACAGACAGGTGAGATTTATATTATAGACTAAAGGTAGGTATAGAGAAACGTGTGAGAGGTGAGAATATTACATATATTTATATCACAACAATATCAATTTATATCACAACAATCAGAGTGAACAAATCAAGCAATGAGAAACAGATGCATGTATTACCTGATAAAGGTAAGCGCGTAACTCGAAACAGTTCCAAAGATATTGCGCTGCCATTTAAGTTACCATTTCGCCTGCTAACCGGTGGGTGGCCAGGATCGACCTTAAATGGGCCGAAACTAATTGAACATGTGGCAACATTTCAATTAGATAACACTATTAAGAGAATGTTGTTGTTTTTCTGCTTGTTCTTTTTTTTTTTTTTTTTTTTTTTTTGCTTTGTTTTGTATATTGTTGAAAAGTGACAGGCTTTTCCTGTTCGCAGGTTTTATCCGGTATCTCTGCAATCGAGAGTCTTGCGCATGTGCACACACCCTCGCATCCGTTGCGGTACATCGACAAGAATTCCAATATTTACTTTATATAACGTTACGTGAGTATCCGCTTCCGAGTATGCCCGCTGACATGACCAGATGAATACGGGAATTGATTCGTATATCCTTTGCATTCTGTCTGTAAGGTCACGTGATGTTTTAATGCCGTGTTGTTGTTATTTGTGTTGCTAATGTTGGAGGTGGTAGTTGTTGTGTTATTGTTAGAGTTATTATTTTTGCTGTTATTGTTGGTGGTGGTGCTGTTGTTAGTGTTTTTGTTGGTAGTGAATATGTTGTTGTTGTATTTGTTGTTTTTGTTGTTGTTATTGTGGTTGTTATTGCTGCTGCTGTTGTTGTTGTTGTTGTTGTTGTTGTTGTTGTTGTTGTTGTCATTGTTGTGGTTATTGCGGTTGTTGCGGTTGTTGTGGTTGTTATTGTGGTTGCTGGTGTGGTTGTTGTTGTTGTTGTTGTTGTTATCGTTGTTGTTGTTGTTGTTGTTGTTGTTGTTGTTGTTGTTGTTGGAGCAAATTTTCAAAACCATGGAAAAATCTGAATCTTGTGTGTTGATGCAGCGTTGTTTTCTGATGGGAAAACATTGTCCAAGCAACGCAAAGATGGTTTTCGGGCTCTGCTTCATCGGAGAAAACAGTTACGAAGTGATATGTTGACTTTAAATGCGATCGTACGAACAAAAATGATTCTGCGCGTTAGGTCAACTAAATTCGGCAGTTGTCCAGGAAAACATCAATGGTTATATATAAAAAAATAATAATTTCACTTTTCGGAATGCTATCAAGTTGTTTAAATCAGATTGATTTTTCGACTTGCCTTTAGTCAAAAAAAAATCCAATTTATAAACGGCTTTTCTGAATTTTTGAACAGGGAGGATCAGTTTACATTAAACGTATATAAGTAACCTCCTCTCTAAAACATTGAAAATTTTATGTTTCGGAAACAATAGATAAGTTAATCGATAATTTGATTTGTTATTTATTTATTTCATTGAATAACGACATATCAAGGCTAAGATTTACTCGAGGATAAATATTAATTAGAAGGATAGATTGTCAGCTGAATAATGATAAATAATGTGAAAGGATTAGATACTCCCTGCATAACTCTACTTTAAACAACGACCGACTAAAAAAAGACAGCAATTATTTCCCCATTTGTCAAAAAACATCGTTCATGAAATGTTAGGACCAAAGGATAAAATAGGAGGAAAGAGAGTTGCCAAGTTGCGGAAAGTAACCTCAGAGGCCACTTTCAACTCTCCGTCAGTATACCTAAAAGTTGTATTTCGAGGAGAGGGGTGATTCCCATGTAAGAATCCTAAAATACAAACAGTAAACAGGCAGAAGACACCCTTGATTTAGACATGGACAACCAAAGATAGCTCTAACCTTACACGGTCACAGAAATACAGCATAGACAGGTGGAATAATTTGAATGACTATTTGAACGAAGTTATCAAACAACCCAAAGAACATCTCCCATATGGAATTGACTCCATGGACCTAAACCGAGCAAAAAGAAAGGTTGAAATGACATCCAATGCCTACTAGGCACTGTCCTCGAGTGTCTAAGGTCTCTCTGTACAGGGGTTTGTCAGAACAATCTGGCATGAGGATACTTTTTCCATAGAAGTAAACCCTGACCAAATATTCAAAATCACATAGTATTTGCAGCCCAAATAAGATCTCCTTACTACGGCTACCCCACAGCTTTTCCGAGGTATGGTGCACTTTCTTCAAGTGATATTACCTCAAGTAATAGCACGAAGCTGGATACTCCACCAGACTAGATAAATTCTTGTCCTAGACTCCAGTAAGACGATGAGACCAACATGAAAGCTATACTACAACGTATAAAAATGGTTAATTGAGGAGAGGAAAAGTATGTTCCTAATTTATTTACTAACTCAGTGCTTAAGAGATAAAGAACTTTAATGGAGCATCGAATATATATGTATCTCATATAGACTTCAAGTGTTGACTCCAGGTCGTGGGCCCCTTGATTTCTGAGAACTTCGACTGAAGTAAAATAAAACAAAAAGAGCAGACAGGACGAGAGTAACCTACCCTTTTGGATTAAATTAAAAAAAAAAACGTTTAAGATTCTTTACAGATTCTTGAGTTTGACAGAAAGATTCCGTGTTCGATGCACCTGAAAAAGGTTGGAGGTTATATCGCCCAAAACGTCGTTAGAATAATATACAACACGAGAAAAGTAGTCTAGATGATTCAAATAATACAAATTATTAAGCCTCGTCTAAAAAATCCAAAACCTTCCATATTTTCTTCATTTTTTTTTCAATTTGAATGGGCGAACATTTATACACTGATGAAACCTTCTCGTGAATATCGGTGATATTTTGTATATCATGAAAATATATGTTCTTGAAACGGGAAGAAACAATTGTTTGTAAATAAAAGGGTTTTTCTTGAGAAAATCTAGAACATTGGGCAAGAATTTTATTCTTTGTATCGCCTGCACTGAGGATTGAACCTTCAACCTCCTGAAAAGTTTCACTTAGGACTGAATGTTTGCTTAGTACTTTATCCTTTACGCCTTGCGAACTATTCTAGTATAAATTTTGGGAGCTTTTACATATAAATTCTCATATACTAGCAATATGAATGAATCTATTTAAACTGAATTGCTTTACCGTCAAAATGGATAAAATTGGACAATAATTTTATTTTTTTTTTTTTGAATGTTGTCTAGATTTCTACAACTGATCTAAGGTATTTTAGCACTACTAAATCAGGAAATCGCATCCGCTTCTCTCTACCAGGTCAAGGTTTTGTGCCAAGTCAGTTTGAAAAAAAAAAATCAGATCTTGTGGCAAAATCGATTACGTTTTTGTGGCATTATCAGCTGATTTCACACATATAATCAAAAATATGTTTTTAAGCGAAAAAATGTTTTGCCAACAACATATATTGATTACTTGATAGAAATATCGATTACTGTAGCCTGAATGGTGGACATTTATAAAGCTAAGTACATGTAAATTGCATGTTGTTTCACCATTTGTCAAACTTCGATATTTGAATTCCTGGAATGCTCAGCAGCAGGGAGGTTTCTCTTCAAATTCCAACAGTAGTAAGACATCATGACTGAATCTCAGCAACCCTGATACTTGGTCTCCATCTCTTTCGGATTCTGATGGAATTTTTCTCTCTACTTGTCCCTCATTGAACCACCTTGACACTCATCTTCCAGCATATTGTTAGCAGGTTCTGCATAGTTTCTGGCTTTATTGTTACCAAGAAAATTCTTCACTGCCAGAACAAATGTCTTCCACGCTTCCAGTTCCACTTCGTTCATTTGGGTTTTCAAACTCTGGATCTCTGATGAGCTGCTGGATCTGAAGACTATTAAAGATGCCAGCTTTCAGCTTCTACGTGGTCAATCCTGGAAAAGCGTGGTACAAGTAAGTGAAGCTGCCACCATTCTTGTCCAAAGCCTTAATCAACTGCTTGATTAAGCTGAGTTCGATGTGTAGCGATGAGCAGTGTTGTTGATGACGTTCCTTTCATTTCAACGGATCAATTCCGGATTTTAACATTTTTATATTCCAACTATCCTGATTTATCAAGAATATTTCGCTGATTGGAATATTCATTTTAAACGATTGGATTTTACTTTATAATAGGGAACGTCTTTCTGATAGTATTTTTACGGTTCGTTCACCGCCAAACAATGAATCTAATAACATCATCCTACTCTATTAAATATTTACTATTCCATTTGGATAACAAAATCGCATATCTTTTTTTTTTTCAACCCTTATTTTCTTTCTCTATATTCCGTGAAAAGATTTAATCTTTAATATATTTTTATGTATGTGCTGAATAGCAAAATCATATCAAACCAGATTTAATATTTTGCTAATGACTTTCCTCTGAGGAGATGAGCCTACATCGAAAATCCATGGATGAAGGAAATTACTTTGAATTCTATTCTTTGTTCAAATAATAAATTTTTTATTTAATTATTGGAATTCTTTCTTTTTTTTTTTTTTTTTTGCTTATATTTTCACAGTATTTAAATAAAGGGAATAAATATTTTGTTTTGGAAAGTTAGATTTTTCTGAATCGAATTTAAATATAAAATACTTTAAATTTTTATTTTACTATATCTTGAATATTGAGCAATTCTGGCTGGGATTGTCTTATATAAAATATTACCTCCAGAAATGTTTTATAAGGTTTATACCACAATATTCAATAATCTGTGATCAATTGCAGCTCAATATTCTGATATATATATATATATATATATATATATATATATATATATATATATATATATATATATATATATATATATATATATATAGCCAGTAGAGTTTAGTTTCCTAGAAGTAAATCCAATGAAACAACACGTGTCTACCAAAATAGTGCTCAATGAGTGAACAGAGCAGGTATATTGGTTTATTTGTTTTAATTTTATTTTATTTTTATTCTTATTTATCTTATTTTTTATTTTTTTATTTTTTATTGTATTTTTTATATATTTTTTTATTTTTTATTTATTTTTATTTATTTATTTATTTATTTATGTATTTTATTTTTATTTATTTATATTTTTTATTTACCTTAATGTAACTTTTACTTTATCTTCTACGTAGTTTCAGAATCATTGTCTAGTTTCAGTAAATAAAACAAAAAGTGTCTAGCATGGATTCGCTTTTGAATATATGGATTAATGTGTGTATACTGTGTGTGTTGGCAGTGGCTGTGTATGGATGTGTTATGTGTGTGTTGCGTGTATGTGTGGGTGGAGGTAGATTAAAAAGGCACCGGTCAGTACTTGGTTGACCATAGCTAAGGTTATTAACTTACAGACTCTAAGACAAGAAAACGAAACTCTCAATGACCCTATGCCATAAAAAGCCAAAAGTTAAGTTAGATGGGGGAGGGGAAAAGAAAAAAGATGTTTATCATCTTCATAGACCTCACTCATCCTTTTACCGTTTTTGTTTTTTTTTGACTCCCACCCAGGTTGTATTTTTAACTTGATAAACGAAATAGAAAAATGTATTTGGTGGAAATGTCACTTTTGAAGGTGGTTCTTGGCCTGAAGACGTAATCCCCCGACGTGGGTGATTACAGAAACATGTATGCACATATGTAGCCATTAATGTTTGTATAAATAAAATTTATATATATATATATATATATATATATATATATATATATATATATATATATATATATATATATATATATATATATATATCCTCCCATATATAATAATTTGATTGCAGAAATTTCCCTCTGGACCAAAGTACACTAGGTTTGCTCCAAGAGAGGCCACATACAAAATTATTATGTGTAGACTATTTTCCTAATTGTAAAAGGGGTGCACAGAAAGGAAACGCTTCAACCACGACGAACGTACGACTTCACGACCTTTTTTCGCCGAGCATCTTACACACATTTATCTTACCTTCCATCCCAGAAGAAACATATACAATTGAAGTAGCTGTTATTTTTCTCTCTAAATAAAAAGTACTACTCCCGCTCCCAGTCGACACCCGGATGTATTCTGCATTATGATCATATATCGGGTTTCACCCTTATTTTGTAGCTAATATACTTATACACATGCCATAATTTTTTCCTTTTCCCTATCCCCAAAAATAAAGATTTCTTTCTTCTCAGATTTCGCAAAATCTCATTGGCTGACAACTAACAATTCATTCATTCTGGAATAAACGAATTTTCATTCAAAAAAGAACGCTCCAGAGCTTAACACAAGCATGGCTTCCCTGATTAGATTAGGCAATCATTTCAGATAAAAAAACCTGGATTACAAACATATTAAAACACCGGAACATGTTCGTAAGCTACGAATGCTTTTATTCACACATTTAATATACCGTACATGTTAGCTTTTCGTACAAAGCTACGACAGCGTGATACATATTTTGTGTTTAACTACAGCGTACATACACTGCTGAGTTTAAAATCTATCCTTAAAAAAGAGGGGTTTTGTTTAAGATTTTTAAGTGGTCTTAAATTTTTGATCAGCAGTGTAATGTTTTCCGACACAGGCTGATAGCCATTATTAAACCTTATTACGCACTCATTCAAAAATATTACGACAGTCAATACACGGATTTCATGGTCTTTTGGGGGCTTTAAACTGTGCTTTATGTGATATTTAAAAATTAAACACATTGATTATTAAAAATAAAATGTCGCTTTACTTTTAACGTAGATATTGTTCTCGAAAACTAATATTCCAGAATGACGTTTCACAATGATTACATGTGTTTTGTTTTATGATTACATTTCATAAACTTTGACCAACAAAAATAAACTGTTGCTTTAGTTTTACAGTAGATATACTGTTTACATTACACGATTTAGAGGTGTCCACCAAACGAGTCCCTTTTAGTTACTGAATGATTCCAGTTTGTTTAAAGAAGTCATTTCGAAGGTCGTGAAGTCATACGTTCGTCCTAGAGTTAAAGCGTTTCCTTTCTTTGCGCCCCTTTTACAATTAGCGTTGAACGTTCAATCCTGATCTCTGCGGCTATTTTCCTCCTATAACGGGTTACCGCTGATATTTACATCGTTTTCAGAGCGTGGATTCATTTTTTTTTCTATATTTTTAAGTCACGCATATAGGTCAAAAAACAAAATAAATTGTTTTTTCTAATTCACTATAATTCTATTTACATAAGAGAAGCTCACTAAACATAATAAATTGTTTTGGTCCCCCCCCCAATTCATTTCCTTTCAGGTATATAATCAATATTTCTTTTTATAAATTATATAATAATTCTGTTTTTGTTGTTTTACACTTAACATTTAAAAAAGCTTAACATTGTTTAAATTTCTAAATTGTTCTATTTATAGTTTATAATTGAAACAAAATTCTATATATATTGTTCAAAATAAAATAGAATTGTTTAAGAAAGCGTTCTGTTTTACGGTTTAATTTTTTCTGCTTACTTAAAACTGTCAATTTCTGAAAACCCGTATACATTTTTACATGGTAACGTACATGTGACTACAGGAATTAAGTTCCCTTAACGTGATAGAGGTTCGAGAGTTTTTTGCCACCTTAATTCCAGTTTTGCGAACAAAAATACCATGCCTTGAACAATACCCTGAAAAATATCCTGAACCATACCCTGCTCGTCAGCTTAGTCCGGATGAGCCAAACGACACTGCAACCACCAATTCTGTTCGTTCATAGCATTTGCGCGTGGAATTCCTGACAGTGATTAGTTACATTTACAGCAAATTTTGTGACAACCCAACCCCCACTCACAAAATGGCGTGTCAATTCTGAAAGCCATTCTTGTGAGTGTCTATTCTGAAAGACGTTCTTAACATGAGGTTAGGGGTTGGTTTACAACAAAAACAACAACAAGCGTACTTTAAATTTTTACGGAGAGGTGGGTATGTGCATGCTACCACTGGACAATGTCGGTTAACGGTTCCTGCTAGTATATATATATATATATATATATATATATATATATATATATATATATAAATTTGTAGGCATCGACATACAGTACTGTTTCGTTGTATTAAAACTCATCAGCACCGCTAGACTAGCACCTCTGCCAAGCCAAGGATTGAACTTAGAACTATCGTATTGACAGTCGGCAGTTTCACCCATCGACCCACGGGAGCGGTGACCCACGGGAGGGATGACCCACGGGAGCGATAACCAGGTGGTGCCCGCAAATAACCTCTACGAATGTTTATTTTAAACAAACAATCCATATATATATATATATATATATATATATATATATATATATATATATATATATATATATATATATATATATATATATATATATATGGACGCATATCACCAAGTGCATTGTATTTGTTTGTATTTTATCTTACCGTAATTCATGAATTAAGTCTCACGCATATGTGTGAAAATAACTCGCAGTCAGTCAAGGGTGATTTTGTCTTATCAACTGTAAACAAAAACTGTTTCTTACTTTTTTTTATTTTTCTTATTAGCAATAGAAAATCTTCATGATTTGTTCATATCCAGACTTTCTTCGTGGCTTTTTGTATTCGGAACGAGAAGAAGAAGAAGAAGAAGAAGAAGAAGAAGAAGAAGAAGAAGAAGAAGAAGAAGAAGAAGAAGAAGAAGAAGAAGAAGAAGAAGAGTATGTGGAATGAGAGGAAGATAATGGGATGATTGTATCTTGTTTGGCCATCCGTAGTATGAACATAGTCCTCCGTTTCTTCTTTCTTAGTTTTACACTTGCTGTCTTCCTCGATCGCTAAACAGGAAAGCGACAATCGTGTGACTATAATAAACATAATAATAAAACTTGACTTCATTTCTAATACATGGGATAAGAGTACTTTACAAACACACCTCGTTTTATAACGTTATTGAATATTTATAAAATGGATATCGAAAGGTATCACCCGTCTGTTTGTTAATGGGGATGTTTGACGATGCGTATCCGCAAATTTATACAAGCACTTGCCCGATTCGGATATCTACACAGCTATGCGGATTACCCAATATATAACTTGGACCTTATTACCAAACGGATGTAAAGAACGCATAACATGGATTTTACCAAGCAAGCTGGATCTAAAAAAAACTTTCATATCCTTTTTCTGCAAATCCTCCTGCTACATGACTTCTGATATATTTATTATTTTGACTTTGACTTTCCATGTCTCACTGACTTTAGCAAATAGGGTTCATACCTTTATAAGTATTTGCTAATATTTTTTCTCCTCTGATGAGATGGTAGACATCGAAACCCTATAGGTTAAGGAGATTAATTTTCTAAAGCATTCTTTGTCTTGCTTAGAATAATAAAAATTCTTTGATATGAAATTCATTTCAATGAGAGTTTTTTGAAATTCATTGAATTACAATTTAATATATATATATGTATATATATATATATATATATATATATATATATATATATATATATATATATATATCGTGTGTGTTATTTATTTTGTGTGTCACGCGTGTGTGTGTGTGTGTGTTTTTTTATTTTCGTGTGTCACGTGAGTGTGTTATTTGTGATGTGTGTCACGCTTACATCCGAGTGACTGTCGTTTAATTGTTATGCACTTCCATTTCGTGTCATAAATAATTTTACCAAGAATTCTTCATAAATTTTGGTTTCGGTTTCGATTATAGCTGAATGAACTCAATTATGTCTTTGTTGCATTTTTATTGGCTTACTCATCAGATAAATTATATATATATATATATATATATATATATATATATATATATATATATATATATATATATTCAGGTTGACCCACTGAAAAGTAGCCCGATCTCTATCATCTTTCTGTTAAGGACCAATTGACATCACCAGACAATATGCAATTCTTTTCCAACAAGATGTAAGAAAATAAAACAGATCAGTTCGAATCAGAGAGAGAGAGAGAGAGAGAGAGAGAGAGAGAGCGGTGGGAGGAAGAGAGAGAGACGAAGATAGATAGATGGATTTAGACCTTTTGGCTCGGAATGGATTTGGTTTCTTGACATGTAACGTGGTATCTTTGAGAAATATTTATAGCTCTAGTATTGCACTATTGAGCTATCTAAATAAGAACTTTATATTACTTCCTTATATGGTATTGCTATCCAAAGTAGTTAAATTACATATAAAACATTTTTTTTCTTATCAGTTTCTTCAAGCTGGGGATAAAATGCATGTTGAAAACGCCAACATCAGAATGTGACAACAAAAGTACCGAGCTTTCGGAAGAGTTGATCAATGTTGTTTGTTGTTGTGGACATGTGTTGTCTTACTTTGAGAAGGATGTGATCATTGGAAGTTGCTTGTTGCCTTGCATCTTTATCGTTAAACGAATGTTACGCCTGTTGAGGCGAACGGAATATGCGTCTTATCACATCGGATGTACGGACAAAAGAAAGAGAGATAGAGAGATAGAGAAATGCGAAACAGGAAGCAGAGACGCCACCTGTCAAACAAATTGAAAAATAAGTGAAGCTCGAATGATTCAAACTCGAGATAGATAACGCCAAAAACATCCCCACATTAATATGGGAGGAGAGATTATCTTCAAACAGCGTCCTGAATTGATAATTGAGCACCGGGCTTATACTAAGTAGATATTAATAAGTCCCTCATACCTATTCCTTTTTTTTAATGGAGAGTAGCTAATGCAGTGGATGTGTTATCGGCAGCTCCAGTAACTCTCGCCTCTCCTTTTTTGTCCCTCAGCCCTCATTCAAATGAATGATTTTTCTGGCAAAGGGTGAAGAAAAAGCTGCTTTCCAGGTCGGTAGTACTTTGTGAACAGTAATCTGAGATTTCGGAAAATTTTCTGTCTCTATGTCTATACTTGTGGCCATGTCACTAGTAAGGGTGCAGGAGGTTAACGTTTCGTCTGGGCTGACGCTATCCGCTGATAGTCAGGGACCCGAACCTTGGATTAACCACTAAGGAGGCTGTCCTATCAGCAGGTGCAAAGTACTGGGGCTGCTGTGATGCCATTTGGTGAATGGATTCTGGACCATGTAGTAGTCTCTGGTGAGGCCTCTCGATGTCATACTAGTGGGTAATTGTTACGGCTTTACCTTATAATATGCTACATAAAAAATATTTCCTGTCCTTTCCTCTCTTACTTTCCCTCTCTATCCTGCTCTAATCAAATATGCCGACCTGTTCCACAAATCTCAAAACCTCAACATGAAATATCTCCAGAAAAAAAAAAACTCGAATAAACCTAGAACCCCATCTTCCAACGTAGACCCCTACTACCATGTCTCCTTCTCCAACATCAGGGGACTATGTTCCAACCTTCCAGAGGTTGAAACCCAATTACAGGAGACGAAACTGGATATATTCTTTCTAAGCAAAACTGGAATAGGGCCGACCACTTCCCTAGATGAGTTCATAATTAAAGGATACTCTAACTTAACATCTAAATCTGACCCCCAAGATCGCCATGGGCATGGAATATGTGCCTACATTAAAGATGGCTTCCCGTGTGGCAGGGATATATCTAGAGAAGATCCTAATTTACATTATATGTGCTTCCGGGTTGCACTTGCTTACACCACTGCATTTATATTTGCCCTCTATCGGCCCCATAATAGCGGAGTTACTATCTTTAAGAGTATATCTGAGAAAATAGACCACATCCTGTCTGCACATCCCTCGGCTAACATTCACATTTGTGGTGACTTCAACGTCCATAACGTGGAATTACTGACCCACTCAAATAAGACAGACAATGAGGGGAGGTTTTGTCATGATTTTGCCATTGCTTATGACCTCACTCAGATTGTTCGCAAGCCCAACCATGTGCCCGATACTACAGGTCAGTATGCAAGCCTTCTAAACCTTTTTCTCTCAACTTTCCCTGAGCTATGTTCATGTTCCGTTCTTTCTCCTCCATGATCCTCTGACCACTCCATTGTATCAGTTAAGATAAAAATGAAATGTAATAAGTTCCCAGACATACCCCTCCACCGTACTGTATATCGATACTCCATGGCTGACTGGGATAGCTTCCGTACATTCATATCTGATCTACCTCTGCATTCCATGTTTAAAAAGGATGTGTCCTCTATAGTATCAGACCTAACCTAATGGTTAATTGTAGGCATAGACCGATTCATAGCATCTAAAAATTCCAACAAAAACCTAACAGCCAGCCATGGTTCTCCCCAGAATGTGCTGCTGCCATCGCGCACAGAAATCACTTTTTCCATAGCTACAAACGTAATAGATGCACTGAGACTAAAGCTACTTTCAGGAACGCCAGCAACCACTGTAAAAAAGTAATAAAAAATACAAGAGAACTATATGCTCAGTCCGTTAAATCCAAAGTTGCTGAGCAGTGGCTTGGTTCCCACCAGTTTTGGCAAATAACAAATAGGATCTTGAACAGAAGTGTGTGTTCTATCCCAACCATTATCAATGGGGCAGAGGTCATCTTGTCAACATCAGACAAGGCCAAACTATTTGCCAAGAACTTTGCAGCAAATTCTACCCTATGCGACGAAGGCCATCAACTCCCCATATTTCCTCCTATAACACAGAACACGCTAGGTAACATACAAATATCTGTGCATGAGGTCGCCAAGCTAATTAAGAACCTTGATTCCAGTAAAGCAACTGGCCCTGACGGCATCCCAATTATAGTGTTAAAAAAGCTTCAACCAGAACATGCCCCCGTACTTACGAAACTGTTTAAGCATTGCCTTAAGGAGAAGTGCTTTCCAACACCCTGGAAAGCTTCATCAGTATGCCCTGTATTTAAGAATTCAGATGATAAGTCATCTCCCTCTCAGTCCAGACCTCCTGTGTGTCATAAGTAAGTTGCTGGAATCCATATTAAATAGAGAAATAGTCAACCACCTCAGCAGAAATAACCTTCTTAGTGACACGCAATATGGTTTCCGTTCTGCAAGATCTACCGCAGATGTGCTAAAAGTTATATCTCATAGGATTAGTGAAGCTCTTGACAAAGCCTTCCTTTCTAGGGTAATTGCTCTTGACATATCTAAAGCCTTCGACAAGATATGGCATAAAGGCCTACTTCACAAGATTTCCAGCTATGGTATAACTGGAAATGTTTTCTCTATCATTAAATCATTTCTCTCTGATAGGCTCATAAGAGTAGTGGTCGATGGACAAAAATCAGAGGCCTGCAGTATTAATGCTGGATTCCCTCAGGGGTCCATCCTGGGCCCAACTCTCTTCCTGATCTACATCAATGATCTCGCTAAACACATACTTAAATCATTCGTTGACATCTATGCTGATGACACGACCATGTACGGCAACACTTCAAAGGATGTAAATGACAAAGTTCTCTCTGATTCTCTCTCCTCTGATTTCGAGCACGTGGTTCAGTGGGGAAGGACGTGGCTGGTTACCTTTAATGCATCTAAAACCAAACTCCTATCTTTACATCATCAACGCTCTGATCCCCATCTCGCATCAATTGAAATGGATGGCTCTCGTCTAAGAGAAGCCCCATGTTTTGACAAGCTTCTTGGCTTGACCTTTACTCCTGATCTGAAATGGAGCACGTACATCAAGTCTGTTGCAAAGGTCGCTGGAAAGATGGTGGGATTCTTCTACCGATCCAGAAGATATCTCACTACTGATGCAATTCTCTATCTATATAAAACGCCAAGTACGTCCAAGGATGGAATACTGCTGCCATATCTGAGCAGGAGCTGCTAAAAACAGCCTATCCTACCTTGACAGAGTACAAAATAGACTTCGTGGCTTAGTGGGGGATATCTTTTCTATATAAATTTAACGTAAAATAAGACGCTACTTATAAGCGACGAAGCGAGACATGTAAGCGTTATCTTTTTTAAAGTTTGGTGGCAAGTGGAAATGGGGTGGGGTGGTGTCATAAGTTCCAAACATTTTTAAAATGCGTAGAAACAATTAAAAACGTGTATGGGGATGGCTTTTCATTTTTTTTAAGATTTGCTTTGAAAAAGTCTCACCGTTTGATATTACTTAATCAGTTAATTATTATTTCCTGATATTTTAAAGGCTGTTAACACACACGCACAAACACAAACACAAACACACACACACACAAAGTAGCGTGGACCTGTACACTCTCTATTTGTATTTTTTTCCGTTGTTTCTTTTTCTTTTCAACGGATTACACTACTCTTATATAAGAGAGTTAATCTGAGAGCAATGATGTTAAGACCTTTATTATCCGTATTGTTTTTGCTGGTCGCCATGTTTGTTTTCGCATGCACGTGCATTAAATTTTTTCGCGTTTATATTATTAATTCTATATACTCACTATTGCATAGCTAGCTATTACATATACTGACCCAACGGGTCACGGACTCTCTCTCTCTCTCTCTCTCTCTCTATATATATATATATATATATATATATATATATATATATATATATATATATATATATATATATGTTACATGATAAGGGCTGTCCGCTTTTCATGTAAGTATAAAAATAGAGAGATTTAGTTAAAATGAAAATGAAATAGCATAGGCGAAATTCGAACCTCGTAATATAGGTTTAGAAATAGATTACGTGTGAGAATTTAAAAATGTAAAACAAACATTTGTTTAGAATATAGATAAATATTTCAAGAAAAAAATGTGAACAGTCAAGTTTGTTATGAAATTTTAAATTGAAAGAATTCAGCTTATAAGATAATGTTTTTAACATATTGGAAAAATAGGTTACTGAGTATAGGAAAAGTTTTGGACACGTATGTCCAGAACACGTGAAAGAAGGCACATGTTTTAACATGTGTATGACGTCACGGAAAATAGAAAGTTCTAGGGATAGAGAAAAACTTGAGTTAGAGGACAGTCAGTGAGAAAACTCAGAGAGAGTCAGTCGTCTAGGAAGCGAGACGTCACTTTGAAACTAAAATGTGAAGCCTGGAATTCTTAGTGATGGAAACGGCCGTGTGACGAAATAAACCATCATGTGTTTTGTAAAGCTCGTCTTGTCTTATGATTCTTACAAAAAGGTAAAGTGAAATTGTATTATATAATTGTGTTATAAAATGTCTTTACATACACGTCTCAACATCATCATGTCTACACAATGTCCGAACAGTGAACACTGTCTCCTCACTCAAAGAGCTTCTACACATCTAAGGAATGAACATTTAAATATAGGAATCGTAATAATATGAACAATCTCTCTAAGTCTCTTACAACTAACATCTATCTCTCTCTGCATCCTTCAACATCCCTCTCTAAGACACTTACAACAACATCTCTCTCTGAAGCTTTCAACATCCCTCTCTGTAATAAGACAAACTCTCACTAAGACTCGTATCTTTACTAATAAGAACTCACGTAACATACGCGCACAAGTGGTACTTTCGTCTAATAATAATAATAATAACTATATAATATATATATATGTATATATATATGCACATATATATATATATATATATATATATATATATATATATATATATATATATATATATATATATATATATATGTTTTAAGAAAAATAGGAAAACCGAATTAAATTATTAAAAAATCAACGTTTCGTCCTTATTTCAGAGGACATCTTCAGGATAATTGAAATAAAAATGTAAGAAAAGAAAAAGTCATAGATCTTGCGAAAAAGACAGTTTTTGAATCCTACCCATGTCGGGAAGGACAAATACGCACAAATATTTGTCCTTCCCGACATGGGTAGGATTCAAAAACTGTCTTTTTCGCACGATCTATGACTTTTTCTTTTCTTACATTTTTATTTCAATTATCCTGAAGATGTCCTCTGAAATAAGGACGAAACGTTGACTTTTTAATAATTTCATTCGGTTTTTCTATTTTTCTTAAAACATAACGTCAACTACCGCTGGTATTTTTTTCATTCCTTATATATATATATATATATATATATATATATATATATATATATATATATATATATATATATATATATATATATATATATATATATATATATATTATTTCATAATATTTTAATATATGGGTATACATTTCATCCCTGTCAGCCTCTGTGTAGTTAATTGCTATAAATATCATTTCATAACTTACTATCTAGCTCTACCCACGTATTGAGCACTATTTATGTTTATATGAAAATCAATACATGTATAATATGTAAATACATCACATCTCAACCAACCACTGATTGCCATGCTTTTCGTTCAAACTCGTCCGCTTAACACAGGCAATGTGCTCTCTCTCTCTCTCTCTCTCTCTCTCTCTCTCTCTCTCTCTCTCTCTCTCTCTCTCTCTCTCACACACACACACACTCTCTCTCTCTCTCTCTCTCTCTCTCTCTCTCTCTCTCTCTCTACCGTGCTAGCAAATTATTCATAGATTTATAAAGAATCGGAATCGGGAATTTAGTACGGAATCCGTAATTCTATCAAAATCGGGAAAAATATGGAAATCGTCCTATCACTAATATACGTGTGTGTGTGTGTGTGTAGAGAGAGAGAGAGAGAGAGAGAGAGAGAGAGAGAGAGAGAGAGAGAGAGAGAGAGAGAGAGAGAGAGAGAGAATGCAAAATAGATGTTCACACCAGTGGTGTACTGGTGTGAACATCTATTTTTCATTCTGTGACACACCACATCGGAAAATACAAACATTTTTATGCAAATCCTTTAGAACGGGAGATAATTCCCACAAAAGTAAAAACAGAGTGACTTCCCTTGCATTAAAAAATCAAATGCAATTTAAAATGTTATCAAATATCAGCCGCGAGCACAGGTTTTATTTTTCTGCTTTATCTATTTATTTACTTATTCATTTATTCATTTATTTGTTTGTTATTGTTTGTGTTAATTGAAATGTAACAATCAGACGCTCGTTAATAAAATAAAAGCACTAGAAAAAAAAATAATGCGAAGAAGTTACAATAACCATATGCTATCGCCTATCCGATTGATGCATTTTACTTTTCATCGTTATTTCACACTTTTTTTTTCTTTAATTTTTTGAATTATGTTTTTTGTTGTTTTTTCTTGCACACATTTATTTTATTTCGGAAAAAGACTAAGAATGTTGAACAATTAACTTGAAGTAGCTTGTAATATTTTGCAGAACAATGTACAAAATAATAAATCAATATTGTCGCTTTGGCAGAATGTGTAGCTAATACAATAATACATAGGGTTGACTAAGAATTTCATTTTTTTTTTTACAGAGAATTTGATAGAAGAGATGCTGAAAACGTACGCAACGTATAGGACGGTGTTGACTTGGCTGCTTATATAGATTGGCACTTATAGCGATAAACAAAAAAAATACATACTTGTCAGCGACAATGAAGAAAGTATATTCCAAATATTGCAAAAATTGATCAGGTAATTTTTTTTTTAATTTTCGAAAAAAACAAATTCGCTGTTTTTTTTTGGGGGGGGGGGGTACTCATACAGAGGGTGATCCGTGCTGAAATAATAAGGTTATTATTTAAAAAGCCATTCTTTACATGGGGAAAGGAGGGTGTTTTGTACCTATTCTGTACTTTAATCTTACAAGTGAATAAAAAAACATACCATAAAACTTTAATTAAAACGTAGAAATGCGATTTAAAAAATAGCGCGGATCACTCTCTGCATTAGCATCTTTTTTTTTTTGTTTCGTTTTTTGTTTTGTTTTTTGTTGTTGTTTTTACCGATTAGCGAAGGTCGAATCCAATTTAAAATTCTTCAAATTTTGTTTTTAACTTACATGAAATGCCCCTTCTAAAATAATGTTTTCATTATTTGGAAATTTTATATTCTAAAAAATAAAAAAACATTTAAAAAATACACATTATTTTAATAAATTATTATTTGGTTTTAAATAGTACGTATCGGTTGTTTTTCCGACATTTTCTATTAAAAAAAATTGTTTTCTTGAATAAAAAAAACAAACTACTTGATCAAATTACATGATTTTTTGGAATATTTCATCTTCGTTCCATGACTGATACGTACATTATACAGACTTTTCTGTGTTTTCTTTACGTATAACTGCCGCTATAAGTGCCAATCTGAATAAGAAACTTGACTTTGTTAAAATAAAGGGGGGGGGGGCGAAAAGGAAAATGAGACGATAGAAGAAGAAGAAGAAGAAGAAGAAGAAGAAATAATATTTGATATAATATTTAATTTGTTCGTTAATTAACATTGTTTCATTTGTGTTTATGTCTTGTTTGTTAGTTACCATTTATTAACATTTATTGTTATTTTTAACATTTATTAACATTTATTGTTATTTTAAAAGATTGTTTAACATTTATTGTTATTTTTAACATTTATTAACATTTATTGTTATTTTTAAAGAGTGTTTAATGAAAAAAAAATCGTAGTTTTTTTGTTTTTTTAATTACAATTCCCCTGCAACTAGCATCGCATTTTCTCCCCACACTTTTTTTTAAAAGAAACAGTTGCGAAACAAACCAGCAACATCCTATAATTTCATACTTTTCCAGTGTTCCAATTAAAAAACACACACACACACCCACTTAGTCATCCTATTATTTCTTTTGCATTGTTTACATATTTGCGTGTGTTTAAATATATATATTTCTTGATGCGGGGGGGGGTCATCGGTACGTTTAACATTGCGAGACATGTCATAATGGGCCTCGTTTTACCTTTGGATGACCAATTTTTTTTTTTAAAGGATTTTAAAAAGTTGGGTTTCTATTACTATACACTTAGATTCGAAAAGGTTGTCAAAAAACAAAAACAAAAAACAAATATATAACAAATAAATGTTATCAAAGGCAATATAAGTTATTTTTCTACTAAACTGGATATGATTTTTCGTGGTTTTATGTAATGTTCATTGTTTATTCAGTCCGAAAAACAGACAGTGTTTACCGATGCATTTAAAAATTACAAATGGCGCCAGACTCTGTTGAACACGGTCAGTTTGGGAAAATGAGTTAAAAATTATATATATATATATATATATATATATATATATATATATATATATATATATATATATATATACAGTTGTGCGCAAAAGTATTCGACCCCTACCAAAATTGTCTTATTTCTTTGAATGGATACTTCAATAATCTTTAAAACCTTCTTTAACGACTAAGTTCGAATAAACTGTATAGTTTTCAACAAAAAATAAAAAGTAATTAGTGCTTGATAATATAAATAAATTTATTTACAAAAATAAAAATATGGATGTTGCAAAAGTATTCGACCCCTTTTCATTAATACTTGGTTGAAGCTCCTTTGACCTTGATTACTGCAAGTAAACGTTTCCTATAACATCTAACGAGACTTCTACATCTGTCCACTGGAATTTTAAGCCACTCTTCTTGACAGTACTGTTTTAATTCAATCAAATTAGATGGTTTTCTTTTATGTAACGCAATTTTTAAATCATGCCATAAGTGCTCAATCGGATTTAGGTCTGGAGACTGGGAAGACCATTCTAGAACTTTCACCTTATTATTCTTTAACCATGCCTTAGTGCTCTTTGAAGTGTGTTTAGGATCGTTGTCCTGTTGAAAGGTATACCTCCTTTCATGCCCCAACTGGTTCGCAGACGGAACAAGATTTTCTTTCAGTATGGACTGATATTTTACTGAATCCATTCTTCCATCGATTATGGTTAATCTTCCAGTTCCATTTATATTGAAACAGCCCCACACCATGATTGATCCACCTCCATGCTTAACGGTTGGAACGGTATTCTTCACATTATAAATAGTATTTTCTTTTCGCCAAACATAGCGTTGCTGGTTGCGTCCAAATAGTTCCGCTTTCGTTTCGTCTGACCAAATTATATTATTCCAGTAATCAATAGGCATTTCTAGGAAATTTTTTGCAAAATTTAATCGAGCCTTTTGATGAGCTTTGGAAAGTAAGGGCTTCCTTCTGGCAATACGTCCATGCAATCCGGGACGATTTAATGCCCTACGAATAGTTGACAAGTGTACATCTGAGCCAGCATTCTTCAAATACGTCTGCACGTCCTTTAGGTTAGATTTAGAGTCTATTGAAACTTGTCTAATAATTTTCCTAGCCCCACGTGTCGTAATTTTTCTTGGACGACCTGATCTTGGAAGACTTGATACAATCCCTTTTACTTTCCATTTTTTGATAATGGACATAATAGTCGACTGTGGTATAGAAAAACGTTTGGAAATTTTTTATAACATTCTCAAGACTGGTAGGCATCGATTACTTTCTTTTTAATGTCTTCAGAGTACTCTTTGTTCTTTGTCATAGTTGCAGATTTGTTGACGTTGAAAAAGAATTTTTTTTTTACTTGAAACAATTATTCAATCATTCAATATGGCATTGAAGTTCAATTTGAACTGATTTTAGATTCAGTAGAGTAATAAATATTATTTATAGGAAATAAATACAAGGTCAGACTAAAATAATAAACTTAATGACGCTTTTATTTAAACTTTAAATTAAAGGGGTTGAATATTTTTGCAACATCCATATTTATATTTTTTGTAAATAAATAGATATATATTATTAATCTCGAATTACATTTCCTCATTTATTGTTGAAAATATACAATTTATTCATAATTAGCCGTTAAAAGGCGTTATGAAGATTTTTGAAGTATAGATTCAACGAAACAAGAAAATTTAGACAGGGGTCGAATATTTTTGCGCACAACTGTATATATATATATATATATATATATATATATATATATATATATATATATATATATATGCTGTCATGGCTCTTGTGGGCTGCGACGTTCTTTGGCTATGTAATTTATTATATATATATATATATATATATATATATATATATATATATATATATATATATATATATATATATACAAAATACAATTAGAAACTCGCTCAATATATGTTACCGTGACATAAGCTGACATATATTCGGTGGATTTTTAACAGTATTTTGTATAGTTTTTTATTTTTGACTCCTTTTCCCAAATTTACAACAAAGAGTTTGGCGCCATTTGTAATTTTTAAATATATCGGTAAACACTGTATATTTTTCGAGCTGAATAAATATTGTACATTAAATAAAGACACTAAAAATATCCAGTTGAGTAGAAAAGTAACGTCTCTTGCCTTTGATAACATTTATTTGTTATATAATTGTTTTTTGACAACTTTTTCGAATCTATGTGTATAGTAAAAAAGCCTAAAAAGTTAAATTCAATTGTTACCGTATGCTTTTGTCATTAAGTTATAAAATAGATTTCATTGTAATAAACCTTAAGTAATTTTGTAAATATTCTAATGTTTATTTATAAAATTCTTTAACGGAAATAGTTTCCAAATCTTTCAATCCTTTAATATTCGGCCCTGTCGGTGGGGCATTAGAATACGCTTACTGCCCCCCTGCAGAGGGTAAAAGTCCCTCAATGGGGGTCCTGGATATGACCTTAAACTATATCCAGTGGTGAGGCCCCAGCTTGTGGGCTTTGGGGAGTGTCGAGCGACCCATTAATTACCATTGCTCCCAGGTCCACTCTGACCCGGAGTGGTAGTACCTGTTAGGGTCCCAACTATGGGTTGAATAGAAACTGACGTGAAAACAACAAATATATTCTATTAAAAAAAATTTTCTTCAAAATCTTTGGATTCGGCATTAAATAACCCGAAAAGGGTTGATATGCCGTAAAACAAAGACAACCAACCAACCAACCAACCTTTAATATTTAAAAGGGCGTGTTAAGAATTTTACAGTCAGTAATGACTCTCTATTTGATAATCTGGCTCGAATTTCAAAGGCTTGCGAAGAAACCGAAATACCGTTCGGAAGATTTAAGTTCGTCATTATTATTATTTCTTAGAATTTTCAAAATTTCTCTTAGTACTTTATGCAATTGTATTCTTCTTCTTCTTCTTCTTCTTCTTCAACAACAACAACAACAACAACGACGACGACGACGATAACGATAATGATAATGTTAATGATGTAGCTACATGCATTAATGACGGAAAACTGATGGGGGGGGGGCATAGTTTTGAAAGCTGGTTTATCATATTTTTTGTAGGTTTCCGATTACTTTTTAATTGTATTTGAAAGATTAAAGCCTAAAATTAATTTCCAAAAAAGAACAAATATTTTTACGCGTAAAAAAAAAAAATGTTATAATGAAAATTGTTTTCACGGCGATATTCAGAAACTGACCAATTCAGCTAAATTTTGAAGTTAAATAAATTTATTTTAAAAATCCCTTGAAAGATAAATATTAGTTTTCTGGGACTATTTCAAAGATAATTAGTAAAGTCGAAGATGTTAAATTAAATTTTTTAAAAACCATTTTGCACAAAATATAACTTTATTAGCCTCCCAAAGCGAGAGATTCTGGCCTCGCACAATCAAAACAAACGAAAAGTCGTCGTGTATGAGTTTTACGGAAGCCCAAAATGTCAGAAAGTCAAAAGGCTATCTGAAAATGACGTCGGGTTGTTGAAGGGAGGGACGGGTGCAAAACCGATTGGTTTTCTTTTTTCCCAGCCGTGCATCCGTACATTCCTATCGTGAATGTTTGCATAATTTTTATCATTTTTTTAATTTTATTATTTTTGTGTGTTCCTGCTTTAAAATGTTTCATTTATTTTTTACTTTTCAAGATTATATAGATATTAGGTTGCGCACGCTGAAGATTACACGTTCATTTCTGCAAGGAACATGTTAAAATCATACTCATATAATTATGATCCTTAAAAAAAGTTAATATTTTTTGCAATTATAATTTTTTTTGTAAAAATATTAAATAAAAAAAATGCTTAATTCGATGTCAATATCATTAGTTCGAGTAATTAATTTTTCTTCGAGTTATATCGATTTCGTTAATACGGACTATAGGAGCTTTTTTGTAATGTTCTTGAAAAAATTATTTCTTTATTGTTACAATTTTCGATGCCTTATTTTCATAAAAAAAAGCAAAAATAAATTCATTCTTTTTTTTTTTTTTACTACTGAAAACCATAACTTTAGTAAAGGTATTTTTGTTTAAATAAAATGATATTTGTCCATTATGATTCAAATAAAAATAATGGATTCATTATATTCCGTGATTAGTATTTGATAAATACTGAAAATTTCATTAAAATTGGTTATTTTCCTGATTTTTGGGTGAACTTTTAGAGAGGGGCCGAAATGTTTATACATACATTTTGAGCATCGGCTATTCATTTTGTACGTTCCTATAATAATAATAATAATAATAATAATAATAATAATAATAATAATAATAATAATGAAAGCTGAAATATTAAGGAAAACCCTTGAATATGGAGACTAACACAGACGAACCAAAAGCGTAGACCAGACAAATTAGCGCATCACTGAAGAAAAATAGTGACACCAAATAGCCAAGTAGTAAAGGAGGTAGGAGAGACCGAGGAGTGAACACTGACCAGACCTCCACTGTATAAGTGCGAAGAGAACTGTGGCATTGGGAAAGCTTATTGCTACTCAAATCCCAGTAAAGACCAGTGACCACTGTCAATGAGAAATCAATGGCAAGCAGCTGTTGTGATAATGCAAATAGTACCGAAAGAGGTGGAGAGTACTGGAAAATCTGGGGAGACTTGTTGTCATTAAACTTCCAGGGAACACCACAGGCTGTATTCAATGAGATCTTTGATAACCTATGTGAAAGCTCCTTGAGGGCCGCCAATAATAATAATCATAATCATAATAATAATAATAATAATAATAATAATAATAATAATAATAATAATAATAATAATCATACTCATAATAATAATAATAATAATAATAATAATAATAATCATAATAATAATAATAATAATAATAATCATAATAATAATAATAATAATCATACTCATAATAATAATAATAATAATAATAATAATAATAATAATCATATCATCCTCCCCCCATTGTTTCGTCACCGTTCTCCCCAATAAAAAAGGGATACCAAAGGGCCGAGAAGGGCCAATAAGGACTGAAAGACCGAGGAGCAAGTGCCAACCAGACCTCGGCTGGAAAAGCGCAAAGAGAACTGGGACCTTGGGGAGGCTGAGTGGCACTCAAATCCAAATATAAACCAATGGCCACTACCAGCGAGAAATCAACGGTAAGCGGCTGTTGCGATGATGCAAATGAATTTGCAAATGCTATCGAAGGAGGTGGAGAGAGCTGGACGTCTGGGGAGACTTGTTGTCACTCAGCTTCCAGAGAACACCACAGGTTTCCAATCAGATCGTTTGTTGACTTGTGTGAAAGCTCCATGTGAGCCGATAATAATAATAATAATAATAATAATAATAATAATAATAATAATAATAATAATAATAATGGGTGTATGTTTAAATAATAAATTGTTAACTATTCTGTACTTTCGAAAATATATTAACTATTCTGTAATTTCATCTCAATAATGTCCAAGCTCACGACTCACACACTTCTCTAAAAGAACAATCATTTTATTCAAGCCAACAGCAACATTTGCCTATGAAATCACAAGTGATCTCGTTACTTCGACGCAAATTTTTACTTCTTCTTTTGGCTGTCGTGACTGGACCGTACACGCTGCACAAAATCAGAGGTTTGTATCAATTTTTAACTTTTCTCTTGGGATAGAACTGAAGGTAAATTTTTAGTTGGTTTCCACCTTAACATTTTCTTTTAAAGTGATGACTTATCTAGATTTTCGGGTATGCTGAAATCGAATATCGCATTTAAATTTTCTGCAAATGAGTAGTTTTGGGGATATCAAGCAATGTAATTTCTTATGTTATAAGTGGTGGCCATTGTTGTACGCGTAAGCAAGCGCATATTTATGACCACCACTTATAACATAAAGAATTGCATTGCTTAATATCCGAAAAATTACTTATTTGCGGAGAATGTGATATTTGTTTTCAGCATATCTGTAAACCTCTACAGTCGCCATTTTAAAGGAAAATGTTAAGGTAGAAATCACCTAAAAATTTACTAAAATTGAATAATATATATTTTTTTTCTTTTATCTAAACGAACTTTGTTTACTTCACCACGTACGAAACCTCCACCTAACCTCTGATAATTCGGTTGTTACTTAGCATAATTAGTAGTTTTTTCTTTCTACCAGTATCTTATGCATAGCATGCTTTCTATTCTGTGTGTTTATTAAGTCTACAACTTGAGTTTTAGTAAACTCCTTGCCTTTGCCTTGTCTTCATTTTGAATTTGTGTTACTGAAACAATGTTTTTGTCCATTTTCAATTTTACCTTCAGTCTTGATTGTCGCTAAGAGTTTATACTAACCGTCGAAAGTTTCCACGAAATGCACGCATTTCAGAGAGAGTATAGCCTTACATCAACGAAATAAATAAAAATGAATGTTTAATTCATTATTTTTTATTAACACATCCTCAATTTCCCAGCAGTTTAAATGAAAAGAGGGGGTTGTATTACTGTACACATAGATTCGAAAAAGTTGTCAAAAAGCAAATATATAACAAATAAATGTTATCAAAGGCAAGATAAGTTACTTTTCTACCAAACTCGATACATTTTTTTTGTTTTTATTCAATGTAACATGTTATTCAGCTCGAAAAACATGCAGTGTTTACCGATGTATTGGAAAATTCAAAATGGCGCCCGACACTCTCTTTAACATTGTAAGTTTGGGAAAAGGTGTTATAAATAATAAGCTAGACAAAATACTATTTAAAAAAAATAATAAACTAGACAAAATACTATTAAAAAAAAACACCGAATATATGTCAACTTATGTCATGGTAACATATAATGAGCGAATTTCTAACAGTATTTTGTCTAGTTTATTATTTATAACATCTTTTCCTGAACTTACCGTGTTAAAGAGAGTGTCGGGCGCCATTTTGAATTTTCCAATACATCGGTAAACACTGTATGCTTTTCAAGCTGAATAAACATGTTACATTAAATAAAAACACGAAAAATATATCCAGTTAGGTAGAAAAGTAACTTATCTTGCCTTTGATAACATTTATTTGTTATATATTTGGGGGTTTTTTGACAACTTTTTCGAATCTATGTGTACAGTAATACAAACCCGAAAAAAAGAAAACAATAAAAATCATAATATGTGACTCAGGGCTGGGAACACGATTACACAGGGATTCCCATTAATGCTCGAGCGACAGCAGGTGTCCTTGCTAGCTAAAAGGAAACTAAACATTCCAAGGAAAAGGATGTGCATAAAAATATATTACTCGTAGAGAGATTTAATTTGCGGGTTGTGCAAGTGGCTCATATGAGCGAGATGTATTATTAGTATCGTGTAGATGATGGGTAGGGAGAAAGGTCATGTCATTAATAAAGACAATTTTGTGAGTGTCAATTTTCAAAGGTCATTGGCCGTTATCTCATGGGAGATTCCGCTTGATCAAAACTGATTTATTTTGGAACACTTGGTTGGAGGATTTGGACAGGCTGAAAAAAGAAAAAAAAACAAGTGAAGCATGCTCTCCCCCCGAGAGTGCATAGTGAACGAGGCATAAAAAATGACTAAGTTTAGCATTTGCCCCACCCTCATGCCATTTAGCCGCAAAAGCCCCCAGGGGACATCAAATCCTGGTGAAAATGAACAAACGGGGCAGTTTTAGTCCTTAACATGTGCACTATGCAAAAAAAGAAATGACTAAGTCCATCATTTGCCCCTTCCCCCATTTAGTCCCAAGGCCTTAACATATTTAAATTTAGAATTCAGCATCATGCAAAACTGCAAAACTGACATACACAGAAAAATTTTCACAAATATGATAAAATAGTCCCAAAAATGGCGTGTTTTTATTAGCCTTAAAAGAGCCCTGGGAGCACACCCAAGAGTTATCGCGAAATCAGTTAGTTACAGCTTTTCAGAAAGTCCACAGCATCATTTTTTTTTAATAAACAAAAACGTGTCAATTTTAGCCATTTTAACCCGAAAGGCACCCCCAAGGGGCAACCGGAGTTTTTCGGTAAATCCGTTCTGTTATTTTTTTTTATTATTCATATCATGTTTAATGTTTGTGCAAAATTTCAAAAAATTCCAAGGCGTAGTTATTGAGAAAAGTGCGGACAGATGAATGGACAAGGGTGAATTTACAGGTCCATCCTCTTTTTGTCGAGGGACCAAAAATAAATTAAAAAAAAAGAAAGAAGGCTTAACTCATTATCGTTGTTTAAAATTTTAATTGCTGAACTTTTTGGTTTTGTTTTTAGATGTGCCATCTTATTTTTCTGGGGGGCATGGTCGGTAGATTGTGTGGTATGTCAGTCTTCAGTGAAAAACAGTATTTTTTATTGATAAACGTCAAGATTTAATGCGTCCAAGAATCTCTATATGAGATTTTGTATGTCAGTTGGTCTGTCACGCTCAAGTTTGAAATTTTCGTCCATCTGTCACGCTTAGTTTTTAAAAAAAAACATTATGGTCGGTCTTCATGCTTGGGTTTATTTTCATTACTCTGTCACGCTCAAGTTTGAAATTGAATTTTCGTTGATGAGTCACAGAAGTTTTGAAATTGAATTTTCGTTGATGAGTCACAGAAGTTTTGAAATTGAATTTTCTTTGATGAGTCACAGAAGTCAACTAGCTGACACCCGGACGTTGCCAGGTCGTACAATACGCTTAAACATAGTATTTTAATTTATGCAGATTGTGTATGTATCACTATAGAATGAATCCCCTGGTGATCATTATATATCACGAAGACAAATTTGCCCGAGGGACTAATTCGCAAAAAGAAAAAAAAAGAAAAAATAATAATAATGATAATATCGTTCATCGAATGCCGTCTGTGTTTGTTTACAATATTACGTCAGTTGATATTTATGCGTGACGATGAATTCCTTGAAAAAGTCACTTCTGATTAATGTTTAGTTTTAAAATATGCAAACGAAGAAATGATTTGCGGCAATTTTAAATGGTACCTCTTCTTTTATCGTAGATTAAAAAAAACGTTACCAAATTTTTGGCAATTATATATATATATATATATATATATATATATGTGTGTGTGTGTGTGTGTGTGTGTGTGTGTGTGTGTGTGTGTGTGTGTGTGTGTGTGTGTGTTAGTAATCTGGCAAGGCCATAGAGGAAAACAACCAAGCAAAAAAAACAAAAAAACAAAAAACAAGTAAAATTCATCCCAAAGCAGCAAAACTAAACCTAGCCAGGAAACTATATATATATATATATATATATATATATATATATATATATATATATATATATATATATATATATATATATATATATATACAAATGTAATGCAAATTTGAGCATATTTTATTGGTTTGAAAATATAGGTTCTTTTTAACTAATTGTCATAAAATTTTAACGATAGAATATTATTATAATCTTCACAAACCAGCAAATTTTCATGTAGTTTCGTCCCATAGAACCAAAGATATGAGTATTTCAATATTCAATACTGTCTATGTCGAGAGAACCAGTGTTTAATATGACACGAAATGTACACATATCTTCAGATTTTCGTAATAAAAATTAAAATAAAACTCGTCTCAACTATACCCACAATAATTTAGATTCTGCGATTGGCCAACATTTATTGAATAATCCGGAATGTGGGTTAGCAAATAAAGACGGCTTTTTTCAATTCTATTTCGAGGCTGATCGAGTAGTCATCCGAAAACTCTCGAATCTGTCTCTATTGCATGTCTCAATCCCTCTCTGTGCCGACAGAAGAGGTTCATTAAGACATTGGATCTTTTAGGTGATTTGTAGATAGATACTACAACTATATATATATATATATATATATATATATATATATATATATATATATATATATATATATGTGTAAATTTTTCAGTATTTACTTCAACAGTGCTCAATACATAGGTAGAGCTAGGTAGTAAGTTATGAAAATATATATAGCAATTAAGCTACACAGAATATTCCGCGTTTCATTCTTGTGAGAATTCGTCAGGATTATATATATATATATATAGGCTTATATATATATATATATATATATATATATATATATATATATATGTATGTATATATATATATATGTATGTATATATATATATATATATATGTATGTATATATGCATATATATGTATGTATATATGTATATATATAATTTCCCCCACTTTTTATTCTTTTCTCATTTTCTTTCCCCCTGTACATATTTATTTTATCGGTAATTGTAGATATGTCCTTCTCATTTTCACCTTATTTTTAAGTTCTTCCCCCTATTTTCTTTTTCAAGTTCAAAATGCTAATGTTTGCCCCCGATGAGGATGGCGAAAGACGTCTCGGGTTAAAAAGCTCTTCTCTATTTTATATATATATATATATATATATATATATATATATATATATATATATATATATATATATATATATATATATATATATTAAATTAAAAATAATTGAATTGGGATAAAATAGCGCAGTAACTTAAAAGATGGTATCTAAAAATAAGAATAGGAGGTGATAAAATGGAGTCTAAAAATAGACAATGATAAAATACAGTAAATGAGTAAAATAAAAATAAAATTAAATGAAATTACGAATTTTTTTTTTTTTTCGTGTTTAACCGGTGTCTAAGTTGTTTTCTTTAATAATTATTTTCGACAGAAGTTACTGCGCTATTTTATCCCAATTCAATTATTTCTAATTAAAAAAAAAAAAAAAAAAAAAAGATTCTTTCGTAATCTCGTGTCATTTTATTTATTTAATCTATCACCGCTATATTTCCAAACACAATTTTTAATCTCTACGATATTTTATCTTTTAGACGTAATCCACTACACTAGTTTACTCTAATTAGTTCTTCTCTCATAAAATGTATATACATGTATATATGACATCTAATTTACATAAGGAAAACGCGCTGCTCTCCTCCATCATTATATATAGCCCCAGTCCTCCGACTCTCTCGTCAGTGACCGCCCCTCTTGAAGAAGCCCGCATAGGTCGGGCGAAACGTTGAGTATCCAGGTCCTTCCACCTCCATTTTATTTTATATATATATATATATATATATATATATATATATATATATATATATATATATATATATATACCCTTCTATTTCAGATCCTCGTCCTCCATTGGTGGCACAAGGTGTCCCATTCAGAGATTCACAGGAAAGC
The DNA here is from genome assembly GCF_053919585.1 of Euprymna scolopes. Taxonomy (NCBI): domain Eukaryota; kingdom Metazoa; phylum Mollusca; class Cephalopoda; order Sepiida; family Sepiolidae; genus Euprymna; species Euprymna scolopes. The sequence goes on along the minus strand of NC_136483.1, from coordinate 103,514,065 downwards.
TGCACGTTGCCCCTCTAGAGTCATTCCTTATCCGTCGTCAGCTTCGATGGTTGGGCCACGTCATCAGGATGCCCTTCAACCGACTACCTCGAAGAGTTCTCTTTGGTCAGCTCACTCACGGCCGACAAAACGTCCGCTGCCCGAAGAAATGCTACATAGACTGTATCAAGCTCACCCTCAAGCGCTGCAATATTCCCTTCAATATTTTGGAGACTTTAGCAGCGGACAGAGACATTTGGCGCTCCATATGTGATAGCAGGATGGTCTTCTTAACAACGAGCATGAGCGAGCAGATACGGACCGCCGCACACTGAGAAACTGACGAGCGATAGCCACTCACCATTAAAACCCAAATCCTGCCTTCCTGTGCTCTATCTGTGCAAAGCAGTGTAGATCATGCATCGAGCTTTACAGTCATCAACGGAGTCACAGAGTCAATAAAAATATATGATGAAGGAGACGTCGTCATTCACATGGATGGTTGGTTGATTGGTTGTTTTTTGTTTTGTTTTACGGCATATCAGCCCTTTTCAGGTTATTTAATGCCGAATATAGTGATTTTGAAGAAAAAATTTTTAATAGAGTATATTTGTTTTTTTTTGTTTTGTTTTTTTTGTCAAATCGGTTTCTATTTACCCCATAGTTGGGAGAGTAACAGGTACTACCACTCCGGGCCAGAGTAGACCTGGGAGCAATGGTAATTAAAGGGTGGCACCACACTCCCCAAAGCCCGGAAGCTGGGACCTCACCATCGGATGTAGTTTAAGGTCATATCCAGGGCCCCACACTCACGAATATATATATATATATATATATATATATATATATGTGTGTGTGTGTGTGTGTGTGTGTATACTTGTATATATATATATATATATATATATATATATATATATATATATATATATATATATATATATATATATATGTATTAGGGAGTCATTAAAATATTTTCTCCATTAATGACACTTGTGAAAATACAATTTTTTTCGTCTATTGGTGCAAAAATCCTGTCGTTTTTTACATGAAGTTGAACGTCAAAAAACGACATTATTTTTGCATAAACCTAATATATTTAAGTTTGAAATAGTATTTATGTGGTCTATCATGATAAAGAATTATCGTTGATCCGTCACGCTTAAGCTTTTTCAGTTGTCTGTCACACTGCATATTAAAATAATATTTTAGTCGCTTTGTCGCGCTAAAGTTTGAATTCGCGTTTACATCGTTAAAAACTCGTAGATTGAATGAACATTTCTTGAAAATTGAACACCGTCCTTGCTTAAATGTTCACCAAAAAGTAAAGATAAAAAAAAAACTTAAAAAATACACCACCTTTATGCATCTTTGTTTTTTTTTTTTTTTTTTTTTTTTTTTTTTTATCTGTGATCCAACAAGATTCTCGAAACTGGAAATTGTTACTTCAAAGTCGAACATAGTTAGTGGTGAGAGATAAGGCACAACGCATACGACTGAGAAAGCGGGTAAAGTGTTTCGAGACTTTCAAGATTGGAGACGTTATCTTAATTACGGTCAAGGTTGTGTCACATAGAAAGCTTGCAACAGTAAAACTCTTTGTCGATCTACATCTTTCGATCTGCCTTTCTTACATTCGAAAATTATTTGTTCGATTATAAAAAAAAAATATTCAAATAGTGCCGGTCAACTAGTCAACATTAATGCATTTGAAACTAGCGTGATCCGCGTCTCGACGTTGTCCGGGAAATTTAAGAAACCTTATAAACTTTTTACTCTCATTCCTGAAATCAATGTTATTATTTCATTAGTATTTTCCATTCAGAGGATGTTAGTACGTTGACAGAGAATCACAAGTCAGATATGGAAATATCCGAAACTGCTTACGTTTTAAAATCCACTTTTTCTTTTCTTTATTTTATAAGAAAGTTTTTTCAAGTTATTTTTAGGGGCTAATTTTTATAGTAACTGATAATTTGATATCCTAACTGAAAGCTACTGATACATATCGTGATATTAACGCAGCGTTTGGCCTAGGAACCACTACTGAACGCACAGCACAATGGTGGTTTAAGAAATTCCCTGGTGGCGACAACAGTCTTGAAGATGATGAGCGCAGTGGACAGCCATTGGATGTTGACAATGATCAATTAAGAGCCTTAGTCGAAGCCAATCCATGCACAACTGTTCGAGAACTTGCTTCTGAATTAGACGTAACGTATACGACGATTTCCAACCACTTGAGAGAGATTTTAAAGACCAAAAAACTTAATAAATGGGTGCATCACGAATTGAACGACAACCAAAAGAAACACCGTTATGAAGTGTCATCTTTCTGTTTATTCGTTTATTTTTTCGTGCATATCTGCTCATTATGTTAAGTTGTTTTTGTTTTTTTTGTCATGCGTACCTATTATTATTTTAGTAAAAACGAGTTACTACTGTGTTATTTTTCCTTAAAAAATAATAAAATATAATTATTAATTCTTTTATTAAATGTTTTTCACTGAAACTGAAATAAATCAATAACAAAATATTAAAAAAAAACTCCAATTCCATCTTATTCAAATAACACGACAAATATGTAATAAACAAGTTTTTTTTCCAAACACAAAATATTTGAAAATCATAACATTTATCGTATCAAAATGTATCAATATATAATTGTAAAAGTTTATTTAAAAGTCTGCATGAGAAAATATAATTTTAATAAAACAATTCCATAATGAAAGCTACATTGGATTTTTATGAATTCATAATCATTCGTTTTTCATAATTCGGAAATACATAATACGCAGGAAAAATACAATAATGAACAATTTCATTTTAGTAAGAAAGATAACAAAATAGTAATAAAATAATAACATGGAAAATACATCTTTTCTGGTAATAATAAAAATAAAGTTCGTTTTATTTTGTTTTCGAATTCAATTTTTAAGTTTTATGTGCGCGGACGGTTTTTTTAACGGTGATTTGGCCAGGGTAATCCGACATCAACATATGCCCGACAGTTGACTGTTGATTTTCTCGATCTTCCGAGGATTTTTCCTCGTTTCAGTTGGTAAGTTGTATATTAGGTTGCTGAGTAATTTCTTGTCAGACATTTTTCTCAAGCACGTTCGATTCTTTATCGTCGTCAGGAGCAATTTTGTTGTTGTTAAATAAGTCTTCTATTGGATTTTGCTGAGTATCCACTTTCATTTTATCGTTAAACTTTTACGTTCCTTTAATTTTTATTCTCGACTATTTAAAAAAAAAATTGTGCTAACTAGCAAAAATAGATATTTATCTATAATTATCTTGTACTAACGTTTTTCTTTGAGGAGAAGAGCCTTTCTTTGAAACTCCATGGAATAAGGAAGTTTTCACCTTTATTTTATATCCTTTGTCTTGAATAAAATATTGTAAATTTAATTCTACAATATCTTGATCTGTTCTACTTATATATATATATATATATATATATATATATATATATATATATATATATATATATATATATATATATATATATATATATAACTATTTCCACAGCCAAACAACGTCGCAGGTCACAAGAACCATGACAGTTAAAAAAAAACGTGAGTCCAAGACACGAGGTTTGCCCTCATTTGGGCTCATCATTCACACATATCTGGACTCGGGATTCGATACCCGAGCCTTTTGCGTGCGATGAAAGCACTCTGCCAACTGAGCAAACGCCTCGCATACAAGGAAGGCTATTAACTAACAAACACCGAAGCAAAATCCGACTGTGGAATGGATCTACTTCGTCTTGAACAAGAGACGCGGTCATCCAACTAGCAAATAACATCAAGCCGATGTCTCACTAGGAATTTTCAACTCGCTAGGACGATGACATCCAACAATGCTAACCTAGCGAGCAATAAGAATTTTCAGAATGTGAGAGATCATATAAGTATTTCCGAAGCCAAACAACGTGGCAGCTTATAAGGGCCCTAAGAGTCAACAAACCAGAAGTCCAAGACTCGAGTTTCGCCCTCATTTAGGCTTATCAGTTAGACATATCCAACTGAGAATATATGTATATATCTCTTTATATATATATATATATAATTATTTTTACTGCAATAATTATTAAATCATTATAGACAGTAGTGTTTCATCCTTTCGGGAATCATCAGTGCAGGGTGACACGACTACTGCCGGTCGGGAGATTCGAACCCGGCAACAAAATCATCTCTGACTCCATTAGCAATGAACAAATCATCTCGGCCAACCTTAATCGTGAGAAATATCGCTGAAAATCATAACATTATGATTATGATTAAAACATCATGATCTGTAAGACGTCGTGGTTCAGTTGGCAAAATCGTTGATATATATATATATATATATATATATATATATATATATATATATATATATATATATATATATATATATATATATAGTTTACTGTATATGTATTTGAATTTTTATTAGTACGGGCCATTGTCAGTGTTTTTAATATATATTAGTACGGACCGAAACAATTTTTTGCTCCAATGATCAGTAAAATAATTTTTTGACGAACATAACGAGTTTTTGTTCCTTGTAAAGCAAAAGCGCTTAAAAAGTGAAGTGTATATATATATATATATATATATATATATATATATATATATATATATATATATATATATATATATATTACGAGTATGACTATATATACGAGTATGTTTTTTTCTGGTCGTATGTATAAAGGGGATATTGTATGTCTATATGTATCTATGTCTTTTATCTTCGTCTGCCACCCAAAATGTCACACCCATTTCACCCACATCCTCTTCCTTGTTATCTTTTCATCATTTTCCTCTCATCAGTTTTGATTTTATTTTGGGCTCATTCTGCGACGTCATATAAATCTATCCTTATTTTTGTTGTATATTTTTCGTGTTCTTAATGCAATGATAACATCGCTACCTTTTTACTACTACTACTACTACTACTGATAATCATACTACTACTACTACTTCTACTACTACTGATAATCATACTACTACTACTACTACTACTACTGATAATCATACTACTACTACTACTACTACTACTACTACTACTACTACTACTACAAAGGCTCATGAAATTCTGACCTTGAACTTTATCAGCAACGATGTTACCCCGTAATCAAATGACAGCTCCCATTAAAATCTGATTGTTTCCTAGCACAAACTCGGGAGAGTCGACACGCATGCGTACTTGCAAACCAATTGCATTTGTTTTATGTTTTTGTTTATTTTTTTATGAAATTGTTTAACAAAACAAACCAACCTAATCTTTTTTCCTCTATTCGACACAAAACTAAAATGGTGACAAACCATTACATTCTTTTCTGGCAAAAATCTTGCTTTTTAACAAAGATCTGGCAAGTCAAGTATTAAGTCTCTGACCAAGGATCATTGTGTTGTTACACTCCCACTAGCCGATGTTTTTTTTTTTGTTTTGTTTTGTTTGTTCGTTAGTTTTTTTTACTTATGGTGTCACCGCTTGTCAAGGCCTGGAAAGCCACTCGAGGATAACGGTTAAATCTTAGGTAGATAGTGAAACATCATGATCAGTAATGGTGGAACTTGGGTGGGGGTAGATTATTTAAGAGGAAGGCTCAACGGGAACTTATTTACATTAGGTTTGAAAATTACCATGTAATAATTAGTCAGGAAGCACCCCTACGGTATTGTGTTCCACAGACGGATGGTTATTGGAAAGAAACTCTGCTCATGGAATTTCCGTTTAGTTTTAGGCACAGGTAGAAAAGGCGGAAAGTTGTTGACGGTTGTTTAGATAGACGAGTATTTGTCGCAAATGTTTTACACAGTAACTATAGATTAGAGCTCAGTCGAACACCTCCTATAAAAGTAAGGATGGAGCAGAGACAGACTCGCAACATTTTTTCTGTGAAGCGAAAAGGTCATTGCCCACTAGATTTCGAAGGCAGTTTTGTGCATAATGATTTATATAAGCGTGTCGTTGTTGTTATTGGGTAAGTTGATTTTCCTAATCCTGAAATAATGGCCTTACCTAGAGACTCAAAATATAGTTATATCTAAAACGTTATTTTGGTAACGATTCGTGGCAGTTATGGCCCCAGAATCATGACGAGTACTTCTGTAACATAATTTTGCTAATACACAATTTGTTAACCATTATGCTTGTCTTGATTATTATAGGCTAACAAGGCTACAACATTTGTCGTCGTCGTCATCGTAAACCCAAGTTCTTTACGTCGATTTATAAGCTCACTAAGATTCCGAGGTTTATAAAAAAGAAAAGGTTTATTTAAAACGAGAGACAGTCGCATAAAACATCAAAGCAACATACCATTTGTGTACGCGTAAAAGAAAGAAAGAAAGAAAGAAAGATAGATAGATAGATAGATAGATAGATAGATAGATAATACGTCTTGCTACACTTAGACATCCTGTGCAAGATACCTCCTCCGTTGGGGACATATTCAGACACGTATTTTCTGCTTGAATTCTCTCTAATCAAAGAGAAAAATATCCCTGACCTGAAGTTACGCGGTTGACTTCTGTTCTGAGAACCATTCACCTTTAAGATATCACTCATTCAAAAAAGAACAAAAAAAAACGGCCCTCGTTATGTAACAATATTAAGTAACCTAGTCAAGCAGGACATCTTGATGCTATCTTATAACCAAAGCCTTGTAGAAAGTTCTAATAGAAGAATGTTTTGTTTAACGATACAGATATTACCTTAAAGACACATAAGAGAAGCTAATGTTGACGCTTACGCAATAGAAATAGGTACCATTGCGATGCCTTAGTTAAGTCTCAAAAGAATCTGAATCGGCACTGCTTGTGTCGAGTGGCAAGGAGAAGCCCAAGACTAACTGGAAACAATGCCGAGATAAGCGGAGAGCACATACAGCGCCTGGGATTCCCAAATAGTCATCCACTTTAGTACTGACCAAGTTGAACGTTGCTTAATTTCGGTGATCTGATGGGAACAGGTGTGTCAACGTGATTATGTCGAATATAATAGGTACCATACAGACTTTTTAAAGGGGAGTAACTCATGCTGAAGGTAAACAGACATCCATTTTCTCGCTGAGAATTATGAGGTAAATCAGTTTGACAGTGGTTTTGTTGTTTTTGTTGGACTGAGGTATGGTCCAGTCTAGTCCTATGAGCTCTATTATCCCAGGCTTTATCTTCTCTTTTAGAAGGAGTTAGTTTATTGCTAATCGTCTATGTCCCCTTCGGATGCTTTTTTTTTTTTTTTTTTTTTTTTTTGTAAACTAGAGTGTGCTTCTCCAGGTGCGTTAGCTTCTGAAAAAAAAAAAAAAAAAACACACGCCTGGCCCTATGTGGCTGGAAAAATGGTTGGATCACTCTACCGCTTCAGTAAGTACCTCACTGTCGATGCAGTCCTCTATCTGTATGAAAGTCAGGTTCACCTTGAAATGGAGTTGCTCAGCGTGCCATAATTTGTTTTGATAGAGTTCAAATCTGCCTTCAAAACCTAGTAGGTGATGCCATTTTCTCTTTCTTTTAACCTCTTTTCCACAGAAGAGAGATTGCAGGCCTGTTTCTGCTCTATCGCTTATTTTCATGACAAAAACTGATATCTATGGCCCCCCCCTCCTTGCCAAACTTTCACAAAAAACACTCGACTTCTACAACAACTATATATGATTTCCCTGACTCTCTATCTGTGTCTAAATCTAAATGTAGATTCCATAAACAAAGCTTCTTTCCCAGAACTACCCGCCTTTGGAACATTGTTTCGCTGGCCTGCTTCCCGGTTGAATACAACATGGCAGCCTTCAAATCTAATGTAAACAATTCTTGTTGAGCCGTACCCATCAATAAATAAATTCTACCCAATTTACACCATCAACGATTACTACACTACAACCTTACATTCATTAACCCTTCTCCTCGAGTGGCCTTCGGGCCTTGATAAGTGGTGACTCTCAAGTAAACAAAAAGAAAAAAAGTCTAACCTCCTGGTAAGGAGTTAAATAATATGCTGGTAAACGACAGCAACAGCTGAGTGTCAAGGTTGATGACATTTGATGGCCGAAGCAAAGACTTGTACGAAATTCTAATAGCAGAATTCCGGTGTTTTGTTAAACGATACACACATAGCCTTAGAGATCATAAGATGTTCGAAGTGTAATACCTGTTCTATCCTAGGTCGATGATATGGAGGTAAAAACGATCATCTCGGCTTGACGAAAAGTATTTTTGGAGGTTTCCGTCGATTATAATCATAAAGTTAATCGACGTATGACTTCCTTTTTGAAAGAAATCTACAACAGATTTTTATTATTATTATTATTATTATTATTATTATTATTATTAATAATAATAATAATAATAATAATAATAATAATAATAATAATAATAATAATACGAACGACAGGTCCTCAAAAGAGAAAGTTGAACTCTGAAGCTGTTTAAAAAAAAATAATTCTCCTTTTAAGGAAAATAAAAAGCTAGGGAGAACATTTTTTTGTTTTGTGTTTGTTTTATATATATATATATATATATATATATATATATATATATATATATATATATATATATATATATATATATATATATATTAGTCCTCGCACGAAAAAGCAGGACACAAAATGTTTTAAATAATAATAATAATAATAATAATAATAATAATAATAATAATAATAATAATAATAATAATAGAATAACAATAACAAAGACTTTCGCTGGCGAGGACTGCTATTGAGCGTAACCAATTATAGAGACCTTTTGAAATTTTCATCTGTGTTTTTCTCGTTATCTACTGAATATTTTTAATGAAACCTATATGAAATATGTTCCTTATTAAATTGTAAAGATTATCTATTCTGAAAGAAGTTTTAAAAAATTTAATCTAAAAAAGTTATTTTAAAGTTTTTGTTAAAAAAAATTCAGATTTTCTCATTATTCAGACATGTATGACAAAGAGGGAGTTGCAAAAAAGAGTTGTGGTGTGAGAAGAAATACAAACTGAAACAGAGAATATTGCTCCTAGTGACATATGACCGAGTGGTCCTAGACGTTGTATCAAAGTTTACAGTTACCCAAAGGTGCTGAGTTCAATCCTGAACGAAGGCAGTGAAAAGTAACATTCAAAACATAGAACCAGCAACTATGTCCCAGAGCCTAGCTGGAGTCCGAACACGTTACCCCCGTAATAATAATAAAGGGTTGGATTCGAGACTCCTAACAAACGGTTCCCCAGTTCGATACAAAACACCTGATGAAGCCGGGGGGCAAAACGGCCGAAACGTTGTGACTATAACAACCAAGATGAGGAAGTCAGTCCGACAATCTCTCTCTCTCTCTCTCTCTCTCTCTATATATATATATATATATATATATATATATGATGATTGCAACGTCTTGTCAGACGAGTACCACTCCCTCAGACATTTAAAATCCATGATTTCAAATGTCTGAGGGAGTATCTATACAAATATGATGTTACAGAGTCTTAGCTTTGTACGACAGCTAAGTCTCTCTCTCGGTTCAGAATGTTGAGATCCAGCAACAAGCAAGCGCAAGATAGCCAGCAACAAATTAAACTGCAGACCAGCTTAATGCGGGTACTGGTCTTCCGCTTTATGGTTTTTTAAATTAGAGATTTGCTTCTCCTAGAAAGGTTGCCTTCACCACGGTCTTACGGGAGCCCTCTCTAACCCAAGACACATACACACACACACACAAATATACACTGTGCTAGTTGGCCGTTAACCCAGTAAAAGAGTTCATTCGCCCTTTGGAAAGTCTTGTTTTTAATCCTTCAGGGAGACTAGCCGCTCTCCTCACCAAACAAGTCTGGTGGGGGAACCAGTTTAGTCGCCGGTGACCCGACCATGAGGCAGGTAGTACTGGGTTACATGGTACCAGTAGCATATGACATGGTACCAGTAGCATATGATAACTGGTAAGATTGTGAATGTTTGTTATTTTTAAAGATATCAAAGAGAAAGAAGGACTGAAAGTTTTAAGAAAGACAATTTCTATTGTTGTTTTTTTGTTTGTTTTTTTGTTTTGTGTGTGTGTGTGTTTTGTTTTTTTGTTTTTGTTGTTTTTTTTGTTTTCTGTTTTTTTTGTTATTATTTTTTTTTATTGTTTTTTTTTTTTTTTTTTTTGCATATCGCTTCTTTTCAGTTTTTGTGTAAGTAAGCCTCCTTTGATAGAAAAGTGAGACTAATTCACGTTTTATCCATTTTGCGTGATCGTTTTGGGCGATAAACTAGTTTTTGTCACTGAAAACGGTAATATTTTTTGAAGAATTGACTCTTATGTAGCCACCATTTTTATGTATTCATTTTATATTTTCTTTTGTTTTTATTATTATTATTATTATTATTATTATTATTATTATTATTATTATTATTATTATTATTATTATTCCGTACTTATGTGTTAAAATTTAGAACTTGAAAAGTGTTAACATTTTTCTCCGAACAATTAAGGAAATTAAAACTTTGCACAGATGTAGGTAATTTTATTACGTTTGGTAACAGTTATTTGTAACTTTTTTTTTTTCGATTTCTCGGCTGTTAACTATATTACACCATTGCTTAGAATTGTATGATGACGTCATCAATTTTACCTAAATTTATTCGGATGTTTGATATTTTTAAGATGACATAAGTTTTAAAATTTATGCCGTCTTAAAAATCATTTTCTGAACATAAATGTTGGTACTTCTCCACTTTACGACCCAATCTCCGCCAACTTCGCGTCGACATTTTCCCGCAGGTTACGTAAGCAACCAGAAGGTGCCAATCAGATGTCTGGAGACAAGTGTTCAATGAAAGCGTGATATTCATTGAATCAAGAAACAGTCCTTAAACTGAAAATAACAGTCAACACGCTATGTCAACGTGAAATCCCATCTTTTTCCGTGTTAAGAATGGCTTTCTAAATGGAAAACCTTTTCTTGCCATGGGGAAAGGGGTGCCGCGTTTTATATTAATCATCTGGCAATCTTTGCTTCTACATTTTCCAGCTTAAGATTTAATTATAACAATTCACGTGTTAGTAGTTTATGATTATTATTGTATACTAGCAATAAAATCCGACGTTGCTCGGGATTGAATAAGGATTTTCACTATGCTTATAATACTATATTGTTTTTGTTTTTTGTTTTTTGATGGAAATCGCTCAAGATGCACGATCATGAAGCCACTTTATATAAACGGTTAACAAGAACGAAAAGACATGAAATGCCTATCAATTATAGTCTTGAAAAAAAGGCTCTAGGTAGAAGGAAAACAGTGAGCATGTGTAAATATGTAGGGACCCAACATGTTGTAGACTCCATCGCAAAGGAGATAAACACAAGAAATACGAAAGAAATTGTTTTAAGAAAATACCTTTATTCCTCGTTCTCTGACTACGTGTGACTTTACCCACGTCTCTAACGTGATCGTGCTCATCGATCTGCGCACACGTACTTCTTTTTATAATCTTTTTTCCTTGCCGTGACATTACCTCGCACACGGCTCGGTCATTTGCATACAGTTGCTATAAGCGCGTCGACATTCTATTACAGGGGGCACGTAGATATTCGGTACATAATGGGTAACGCAGAGATGCGGGACAACATTCATTGTGTTCCCCAGAGAATTGTATACATATGATACGTTTAATGAAAATGGAATATATTTGAAGTTTTAAAGGTGGTTCGGTCCCCATAACTCTTTTAGGTTCGGAGAGTACTTAGAGATTTGGAACTATTTCCATTGTCCTCTATGGAATTTTTTTTATATATGATTTAAATTTTCTATAGAGAACAATGGAAATAGTCCCAACCCCGAACCTAAGGGAGCTATGGGGACCGAACCTCCTTTAAAACTTCAAATATATTCTATTTTCATAAAACATATCATATGTATAAAAAAATTATATATGATTATTAAAAAGTATCAGTTCATGTCAGTGTCATTAATAAGATACTCCAGACGGTTCATAGGCTAAACCAAAGAAGAACTGAGACATCTCGGCCAGAAAACCAAGAAAGTTATGATCATGCACAATGCACTACATTCAAATAGTGATGCTGACCGACTCTATGTGGAAAAGAAAGATGGGAGACGAGGACTGGTTAGTATAGAAGACTGTGTGAATGACAGAACAAAAGAATTCGAAAAATATAAAGCGCAGAACACAGAAAGCATAATGACCGCAACAAGAAACAGTAAAATTGAACAAAATAGAGAGCAGAAACGCAAAGGGTAAGACAATAAAAGAAAAATGTGAAGAGAAACAATTACATGAACGATTCACAAGGATGACAAAAGATGAAACTCAAGATAACGCGATTAGAAAAAAAAAACTATATCAAGACTAAAATCGACAAGACACAATAAAACAGCAAATGCGTATAAAGAGACGAAACAATACAAAAATCACATAAGTGAATACAGCAAACTAGCTCAAAAAGAATAAAAGAATAGACACGATCAGGTGGGGAAGTCAATACACTGGGAACTATACAAATAACTGCATTTTGCACATGAAGAAAAATTGCACAAGCATAAACTGGTAGCAGTACTTGAAAACGGAAATCATAAAATGTTATGGGATATGGAAATACAAACTGATAAACCCATACAAGCAAGGCGACCGGATGTCATAATAATTAACAAGAATGAAACATCCAGCCAAATCGTAGATTTTGCTGTCCCAGCAAACCAAGGACACCGAGAAACAATGCAAATACACGGAAGTGACCAGAGAGCTTAAAGGGATATGGAACATCCCAAAAGTTAAGATAACACCAATAATCGTAGGTGCACCGACAATTCTGTAAAAATTTGAAAAAAGAATGAGAGAAAATGGAATCAGAGGGAAGGCAGAGAAGATAATAATGAAAACGGCTGAAATCCTAAGGAAAATCCTTAAATGTGGAAACTAACTCACATGAACGACGAACACTTAACGAGTAAATTGAAAAGAAATAAAACAAAAACAGAACAGGTGCAGAGAGGACGAAGAAAATCAGGGGAAACAAGTAAGATAACTTTGCCCCCACCCTAAAATAATATAAAGGTGTAGTATCGGCACCAAATGAGAGAAAACTCAAAGAGGATGGAGGGACCGAAGAAGGTGAGCACTAACCGGTCTCCACTGGAAGAGTGCGAGGACGACTGGCTCGTTTGAGACGCTTATTGTCATTCGAAATTCAGTGAAGACCAATGGCCATTGGCATTGAGAAATAATAATAATAATAATAATAATAATAATAATAATAATAATAATAATAATAATAATAAAACCTGAAAAGATGGAAGATGCATCTACGAAGTAGAAGTGCCAGAATGGATGACTAAAGGCAGAAAAAGACACATAAAAGAGAACTGCCCCACTAACTACAGCCCAATAACATGCTTATTTACCATGTGGAAAATACTAACAACACAATTGAGAGAACAAATTTACCACTCACTTAATAATCGTGGTCTACTCTCCGGAAACACAAAGAATGTCTAAAAGGGAAAAGAGGAATACATGATTTACTATACATAGACCAAAAGATCCTAAAGTAGGTAATACGTATTAGGTTTATGTAAAAATAATGTCGGTTTTTTTTACGTTCAACTGCATATAAAAACGACATTATTTTTTGCACCAACCTAATAGAAAACAAAATATAGCCATGGCATGGATTGACTACAAGAAAGTGTACAAGATTCCACAAGCATGAATAATAGAACGCCTGAGAACGTACAAAATACCAGGCTAGATTATCAATTTGATAGGAAATGCAATGTAAACTGACAACTGATTGAATATACATAACTTAGATAAAAATACAAAGAAGTATCTTCCAAGGTGATTCTCTATCACAACTACTGTTCATCATAACCATGATGCCTCTTAGCAATATACTAAGAATGTGCCAAGTTGGATACAAGTTTATCAATACAGATGAAAGAATGGGCCACTTAATGTACATGAACGATTTAAAACTTTTTGCAATGACCAAAACGGAACTAAAGTCGCTAATTGACACAACCAGAATCTTCAACCAGGATATCCGAATGGAATCCGGTATGGAAAAGTGCGCATTGTTTGTTGTGAGGAGAGAGACGCTAGAGGAAACAAAAGGAATGAAACTACCATTAACGAAGCGGAGATGATGACACTAGATGAACATGACAGCTAAAAATTGGAAGTTCTGAAATCAAACATCATCAAAGCAATAGAACTGAAAGAGAAAATTGGAAAGGGATACCTCAGAAGAACAGAAAAACTTCTAGATACTAACCTATATATTAGAAAGTTAATTAAAGGTATAAATGTATGGGCATTGCCACTACCGATATGCTTATACTCCGAACCATTTATAGGATGAATCAAAAAAGAACTAAGGAATTTCAACTAGAAGACTAGGAAACTTATAACCATGAACAATGCACTATACCCAAAGGATGATTCCGATCGACTCTACACGAACAGAAAATACGGTGGAAAAGGTCTAGTTTTTTTTTTATAGAAAACTGTGTAAATACAAAAAAAAGAATTAGAAAAACACATAACGCAGAACACTGAAAGGGTAATTACGGCAACAAGGTACACTGAAATTTAAAAAAAAAACACGAACAACATAGAAATAAGGGAGGTAGAGGATAGGATGAGAAAAAAATAGGAAGAGAAACAGTTACACGGACGATTCATACGGATGACAACAGATGAAACTGACGAAAACACTTGAACATTGCTACGACAGTGAAACCTAAACAGAACACTGAATAACCAATAAAAGCCGCACAAGATTAGAACCAATCACATCAAAACGAAGTTAAACAAAACACAAGAAAACAGCAAATGCAAACTTTGTGAGCAACGATACGAAACAATAGACCACATAATAATCGAATGCAGTAAACTAGTCCAAAAAGAATACAAGAACAGATACGATCAAGTGGGGAAGGCATTACACTAGGAATTATGCAAATAACTGCGTCTTGGACACCCAGACAAATAATACAACCACAAACCGGAAGCAGTACTTGAAAACGGAAGTCATAAAATCCTATTGGCATGAAAATACAAACAAATAAACTCACCAAGCTAACAGACCGGCTGTCATAATAGTTAACAAAAAGGAAAAGTCTTGCTAGATCGTAAATTGTGCCGTTCTAGCAGACCACAGGGTGAATATCAAGGAGACAGAGAAGCGAAGCAAATACACAGAGAGCTGAAGGAGATATGGAAGATGTAGAAAATCAAGATAACACCAATAATAGTAGAAACGTTAGGAACAGTCACGAAAAAAAAATGTAATAAAGAACAGAGGAGATTGAAATCAGAGGAATGGCTATGAAGATACAACGGAGAACAATAATTCAAGTGGCTAACTTGTTGAGAAAAAAAATCTTTGATTACGGAGACTTATACACATGCGCTACGGGCACAAACCAGACATATAGAAACTGCCACAGAAGTGAAGCAAAAAAGAAACACCACGTGGAAATAACTGTAAAATAGCAAGTTACTGCCCCGACATAAACTGATACCACACAAAATAGTCGAGGACAGTCAAGGAGGATGGAAAGGTCGAGGAAAGAAAGCACTAATCAGACCTTCACTTGATGAGTGCGAAGAGGACTCGGACCTTATGGAGGCTTATTGTTACCCAAACTCCAGTTAAGACCAATGGTCGCTACCAACGGGAAATCAATGGTAAACGGCTGTTACGATAACGCAAATTAATTTGCAAATATTATCGAAAGAGGTGAAGATTACTGGAAATCTGTGGAGACTTCTTGCCACTCAGACTGAAGGAAACATCACCGATTGTTTTCAAAGAAAAATCTTTGATGGCCTGTGTGAAAACTTTTAGTGAGTAATAATAATAACTACATGAAAGTCAAGATAAACTAGACTCAAGAAAACAGTGAATGCAGACTCTGTGATTAAAGAGACGAAATGGTTAACTACATCATAGGCAAATATAGCAAACTAGCTCAAAAAGAATGTAAAAACATGCATGACTGGGAAGGGGATGCAGTCTGCTTTGAACGATGCAAATGACTGCAACAATATTCACTTGATTAATGTGTGCATGCCCTCTATGCAAATTTTTAAGGTCCCTTTGAATTGAAGATACCTGGTGAATTTATCTGATAGCTACTCTTATCTTTGTTGTTATTCTCACAGCGTTTAAGCTGATGTAACCTCCGATTTTCTGTAGGTACGTCTTGCCACATTCGGAAAACTTTTATGTCGATAACAATAATTAAAACGGCTGAAATATTAAGAAAAAAAAACATTCACTGCACATACAGCTACGGACATATATAAACTGCCACAGAAGTGAAGCACACACACAAAAAAACAACAACATGGAGTCAAGAAAACTGAAACAGTATAATAGTAAGTTACTACGTCATTAAAAAAAGTATCGGCATAAACTGATACCACACTAAATAGTCGAGGAGGGTCAAGGAGGATAGAAATACCGAGGAGATAACGCACTAACCAGACCTCTAATAGATGAGTACGAAAGGGACTGAAACCTTAAAGAGATTTATGGCCACCTAAATTCCAGTTTAGACTAATAGTCGCCAATAAGGAAAAAACAAACTCTAAGGAACACTATATGCTGCTCTCAAAGAGAAATCTTTGATGATATGTGTAAAAACTCCTAGTGAGTAATAATAATAACTATATAAAAAGTTCAGCTGAACGAGACTCAAGAAAACAGTAAATGCAGACTCTGTAATCAAAGAGACGAAATGGTTAACCACATAATAAGCAAAAATAGCCAATTAGCCTAAAAAGAATCTAAAAACAAACATGACTCGGAAGGGAACGCAGTCTACTGAGAACGATGCAAACGACGGCTCATCAGGTTATAGATTTCTTGTGATTTATACGTGCATGCCTTTATGAGATTCTTTTAGAGTCCCTTTGAATTGTGTAAGATATTTAGTGAATTGATCTGATCACTACT
The DNA here is from genome assembly GCF_053919585.1 of Euprymna scolopes. NCBI lineage: Eukaryota > Metazoa > Mollusca > Cephalopoda > Sepiida > Sepiolidae > Euprymna > Euprymna scolopes. Next base: position 103,497,139 of record NC_136483.1, on the reverse strand, counting down.
GCTATCTTTGTTGTTATTTTCACAGTGTTTCAGATGATGTAACCGATATTCTTCAGGTACGTCTCGTGACACTCAAAAATCTTTATATCGAAATCAGGAATCTGTATGGAATTTCGAACAGATATTTTTTAATTTAATTCTCACGCGTAGATTGTTTTCGTTCCCTCAGCCATGATAATTTAAAAGTCTTAAGTAATTCTTAATTGTATTCGTACTACCGCCCGTACTGAGAGTGGACATTCAACTTTAAAAAAATAAATAAAATAAAACTATCACTCAGAAATGATTATGACTTAGCAGTTTTATCTATTACGTCACGGGTTACATAGGCCGAAACATTGTGAGAATAATATCCAAGATGAGAACAGTAGTCCGTATAATCAAAATAATAGAATGTATCGATCATCATCTCAAAAATTTCGAAACAGGATATTAGAGAGATTTGTTGAAAAAATATTTTTTTGACAGACTTGCGTTTGCTGTCCTCTCGGATGACAGGAATCGTTCGAACACTATAAAATACGACCACATATCAGATTTACTGAATTCAATCGTTTTGCAACATCGTACCGTAATATTGTGGCCCATAAATAGTGTAACATAGCGCGGACGATTATATGCAAATGCGAAAGATTATAAAAGGGAGAAACGATCACGGGAGAGACGTGATGCATGGAACAAAAAAAAACGTTCGAGGGGCATGGAGAACGTTCTAGATCACGTGGGTGACGCCACGGCCGTAACAATGAGGAAATAAATGTCGTTGTTACAAAAAAAAAAGCGAGTTGAAATTTTTATTCTTTGTCTACTTTGGGACTGAGATTACGTGTTGGTTCTCGGACAACGTTACAAGACAGTATGTAAAAACCTTATTATTGACTCACGAAATATATTCAAATATTCGGTTTTAGCATTAACTATTGACCGTAAAAACTTGTGATCTGTCAGGTAAGCGTGCAACCTCATATGACGCTGCACAACGCTAATATGAAAAATTGTAATATGTTATGCTGCAATATTTTTGGTATGACTAAGAAGGTATGGTTGCAAAAAGATGGAAGGTTATATTTATAAACATGGGTTATGAAAACTGACCAATCAGATGAAACCATGGTCTGCTACGAACACAGAACAAGCTAGGTAACATACAAATATCCGTGCATGAGGTCGCCAAGCTAATCAAGAACCTAGATTCCAGTAAAGCAACTGGTCCTGATGGCATCCCAATTATAGTGTTAAAAAAAGCTTAAACCAGAACTTGCTTCCATACTTACGAAACTATTTAAGCGCTGCCTTAAGGAGAAGTGCTTTCCGACTCCCTGGAAGACCTCATCAGTTTGCCCTGTATTTAAGAATTCAGGTGATAAGTCATCTCCCTCTCAGTACAGACCAATAAGTCTACTGTGTGTTATGAGTAAGTTGCTGGAATCCATATCAAATAGAGAAATAGTCAACCATCTCAGCAGGAATAACGTTCTTAGTGACACAAAATATGGTTTCCGCTCTGCAAGATCTACCGCAGATGTGCTGACGGTTATATCCCACAGGATTAGTGAATCTCTTGACAAAGGCTTCCTTTCTAGGGCAATTGCTCTCGACATATCAAAGGCCTTCGACAAGGTATGGCATAAGGGTCTACTTCACAAGATTTCCAGCTACGGTATAACTGGAAATGTTTTCTCAATCATTAAATCATTTCTCTCCGATAGGCTCATAAGAGTAGTGGTCGATGGACAAAAATCGGAGGCCTGCAATATAAATGCTGGAGTCCCTCAGGGGTCAATCCTGGGCCCAACTCTCTTCCTGATCTACATCAATGACCTCCCTAAACACATACTTGAATCATTCGTTGACATCTATGCTGATGACACGACCATCTACGGCAACACATCAAAGGCTGTAAATGACCTGATCTCGAGCGCGGGGTTCAGTGGGGGAAGATGTGGCTGGTTACCTTTAATGCATCCAAAACCAAACTCCTATCCTTACATCATCAACGCTCTGATCCCCAGCTGGCATCAATTGGGATGGATGGCTCTCGTCTTGGTGAGGCCCCGTATTTTGACAAGCTTCTGGGTTTGACCTTTACTCCTGATCTGAAATGGAACACGTACATCATGTCTGTTGGCATGGTCGCTGGAAAGATGGTGGGATCCTTCTACCACTCCAGAAGATATCTCACTACTGATGCAATTCTCTATCTATATAAAAGCTAAGTACGTCCAAGGATGGAATACTGTTGCCATATCTGGGCAGGAGCTGCTAAAAACAGCCTATCCTGCCTTGACAGAGTACAAAATAAACTTCGTGGCTTAGTGGGGGATGCCCTTTTCTCTACCCTGCAACCTCTGTCCCACAGAAGAGACGTTGCGAGCCTATCATTGTTTTATCGTTATTTCCATGGCAGGTGCTCATCTGAACTCCAATCTCTGGTCCCCCCTCGCCAATCTTTCACGAAAAATACCCATCTAGCTGAATCCACTGTGACAAATTTCTCCCACTCTATATCTGTGCCTAAATCAAAACGCGGATTCCATGAACAAAGCTTCTTTCTTAGAACTGCACGCCTGTGGAACTCTGTTCCGTCTGCCTGCTTCCCACCGGACTACAACTTGGATGTCTTCAAGTCCAATGTTAAGAAATTCCTAATGAACCCCCCCCTTAAGTAAACACTTCATCAAATCTCCACACTAACGTAATGTACTTGCAATAACCCTTATCCCTGAGTGGCTTCTGGGCCTTGATAAGTGGTGATCACTGTGTAAAAAACAAAACAAAAAAAAAAACAATCAGAAACCGGAATCACTTCATAAAATATACCGAATCTCTTAGAACCCTTGCACAGAACTTTTCGTCTTCATACGGATATGAACTCTTCGTCTTTGTCTTCGTCTTCGTCTGCAAACTTTTCACAATTCAAAGATTGATACTGCCATCTTGTTTACAACATTTCTCTTCTCTTTTGAAACTAAAATAGCTAACACCTCAAAATGTTGTTTACGTTCTTGTTAGGGAGTTAGACACAAGGTCATGTGTGGTTTTGAGGAGCAAAGTGCACTAGGATAATGGTACTCCGGCCTACAAAAAAAAAATGTTTGAGCACGCCCGTTCTTTATTGATATTTCTTTTATTCGTACGTTACGCTTGCCCTGCTGCTGCTTGTTGCTGCTGCTTGTTGCTGCTGCTGCTTGTTGCTGTTGCTGCTGCTGCTTGTTGCTGTTAGCGTTTTTGTTGAACATCATTCATTTCGTACGAATCCGACGGCTATTGTTGACATTAGTTTCCCTGATATCTTTGTAGCTAGAATTCTTTGTAGAACGACATCGGGTACTTACGGGAGGGACCGCGTGAAGATTGTCAACGTCCACTTTTTGTGTGGAAGGATCTGGTTCGATTTTGGAACACCCAGGCTCTCAGGTAGTGTCGTTAACCACTTAGCGAACGGCAGCATCCTGCTGCTAAATATAGGGGTAACCTGAATGAATATCAGGTTATCCCGACATCGATGTCATTAGGGAATAGCGATAGCTTCAAGTCGTCGAAAAAAGTCCTCATTTGAAAGCATTGTGTGGCAGATTCACGTGTGCGAAAGTTATTCTCTTTCTGCATTGAAATAGATAACTGGACGCCCTTGCTTGTCGTAAACTTCCCAAACAACGCATTCGCAAGAAAAGTAGAAAGTGGGCCATGCATTTACTTTCGACCGCCTTATAACGCTCGCTGCTTTAATTTTGACCTTTAATCCTCACATTTCAAGAGAGATGTTTCTGGCAGAGAGTGAAGAATTGCTGCCCTTTAGTCGATATATATATACATATATATATATATATATGCATACATACATATATATATATATAATCACATTCACACACCGATTCTCATTAGATCATCGAAGTTAAGCAACATTCTTCCTAGGAGAATAACAGGCGCTGTATGTAGGTGGACATCGACACCTCCCCATAAAAACTCAACGTTTCCATATCCCCTATATAATCGATTGGGACCATTAGTGTATTCGATATTCCCATGAGACTTTCTTTTTCAGAATAAGGCTGTTTAACCCGCCTAGTGTGAATATCATTTCAGCTTTAATCGAGATGCAGCGTTAATATCGCTAGATCAGTCATGAGTAGCCTTGTAAGGATTTTGGTCCCTGGCAGCATTGCATTGACACTATCTATTGCCAAAGCTGTTCTGAGTTAAGGAACGTTTGGATTTTAACGTTGAACTTCTGCTGTTTTGTTTTCTGGTTAGCAACATAAACGATGCAGAAAAAGCACGTTAGTAACGTAAATGATCAGAAAAAACACGTTAGCAACATAAACGATGCAGAAAAACACGTTAGCAACATAAACGGTGCAGAAAAAATTGTTAGCAACATAAACGATGCAGAATAAACACGTTAGCAACATAAACGATGCAGACGAAACCCGTTAGCATAATAAACGATGCAGAAAAAACACGTTAGTAACGTATACGGGGCAGTAAAAACACGTTAGCAACATAAACGATGCAGAAAAAACACGTTACCAACATAAACGATGCAGAACAAACCCGTAAGCAACATAAACGAAGCAGAAAAAACACGTTAGCAACACAAACGGTGCAGAAAAACAGGTTAGCAACATAACCGATGCAGAATAAACACGTTAGCAACATAAACGATGCAGAAAAACACGTTAGCAACATAAACGATGCAGAAAAAACACGTTAGCAACATAAATGATGCAGAAAAACACTTTAGCAACATAAACGAGGCATAAAAAACACGTAAGCAACATAAACGATGCAGAAAAAACACGTTAGTAACGTAAATGATGAAGAAGAACACGTTAGCAACATAAACGATGCAAAAAAAACACGTTAGAAAAATAAACGATGTAGAAAAAACAGGTGAGTAACGTAAACGATGCAGAAAAACACGTTAGCAACATAAACGATGCAGGAAAAACACGTTAGCAGCATAAACGAGGCAGAAAAAACACGTTAGCAACATAAACGATGCAGAAAATACACGTTAGCAACATAAACCATGCAGAAAAAACACGTGAGCAACATAACCGATGCAGAAAAAAACACGTTAGTAACGTCAATGATGCAGAAAAAACACTTTAGCAACATAAACGATGCAGAAAAAAACTTTAGCAACATAAACGATGCAGAAAAAAACATGTTAGCAACATAAACGATGATGGAAAAACATGTGAGCAACATAAACGATGCAGAAAAAGCACGTTACTAACGTAAAAGATGCAGAAAAAACCCTTTAGCAACATAAACAATGCAGAAAAAACACGTTAGCATCATAAACGAGGAAGAAAAACACTTTAGTAACATAAACTATGCAGAAAAAGCACGTTAGTAACGTAAATGATGCATAAACGTTACATAAAAAACGAAAGCAACATAACCGATGCAGAAATAACACGTTAGCAACATAAACGATGCAGAAAAATACGTTAGCAACATAAACGATGCTGAAAAAACACGTAAGCAACATAAACGATGCAGAAAAAACACGTTAGCAACATAAACGATGAAGGAAAAACGGGTTAGTAACGTAAATGATGCAGAAGAACACGTTAGCATCATAAACGATGCAGAAAAACACGTTAGCAACATAAGCGATACAGAAAAAACACGTTAGCAACATAAACGATGCAGAAAAAACATATTAGCAACATAAACGATGCAGAAAAACATATTAGCTACATAAAGGATGCAGAAAAACACGTTAGAAACATAATCGATGCAGAAAAAACACGTTAGCAACATAAAAGTTGCAAAAAACACATTTGCAACGTAAACGATGCAGAAAAAACACGTTAGCAACATAAAAGTTGCAAAAAACACGTTAGCAACATCAAAGTTGCAAAAAACACTTTAGCAACATAAACGATGAAGGAAAAACACGTTAGCATCATAAACAATGCAAAAAAAACACATTAGCAACATAAACAATGCAGAAAAAACACATTAGCAACGTAAATGAGGCAGAAAAAACACGTTAGCAACATAAACGATGCAGGAAAAACGTTAGCAACATAAACGATGCAGAAAAACACGTTTGCAACATAAACGATGCAGAAAAAACACGTTAGTAACACAAACGATTCAGAATAAACACGTTAGCAGCATAAACGATCCAGAAAAACATGTTAGAAACGTAAACGATGCAGAAAAAAACACGTTAGCAACATAAACGATGCATAAAAAACACGTTAGTAACGTAAACGATGCAGAAAAAACATGTTAATAACATAACCGATGCAGAAATAACACGTTAGCAACATAAACGATGCAGAAAAAACACGTAAGCAACATAACCGATGCAGAAAAAACACGTTAGCAACATAAACGATGCAGAAAAAACACGTTAGCAACATAAACGATGCAGAAAAAACACGTTTCAACGTAAACGATGCAGAAAAATACGTTAGCAACATAAACGATGCAGAAAATCACGTTAACAACATAAACGATGCAGAAAAACACATTAGCAACATAACCGATGCAGAAAAAACACGTTCGCAACATAAACGATGCAGAAAGAACACGTTAGTAACATTAACGATGCATAAAAAACACGTTAGTAACATAATCGACGCAGAAAAAACACGTAAAATTATTATCTTTTTAGTTTTAGTAGTTTTTTCATTCTTTATTAATGCGTGTTGTCGAATTCCCGGCTGCCGAAACAATGTTTTATGGGCAGCTTAAAGAAATAAAGCGCAACCCAGGAGGCCAGAAGAAGTGATTCAAGGATCTTTTAGAAGCAAACTTAAAGAAGTGTGGCATCACTATGGGCACATGGCATACCCAATCGATGGGCGGACTTCGAGCAGAAGAGAAAAAGGAGGGAGAGAGAAGAACGACCCCGAGCCAACCCCACAAATGGGAATGGAACTACGTGTCCTTAGTGTGAAAGGCAGTTTGAGATCAGAATCGGTCTTGTCGGCCACCTCCACACACAACAAAACCCAGAACACGACCACTATCTTCACCGCTGAGGGGTCGCCAAGAGAGATAGAGAGGGGGGGAGAGAGAGAATACGAAAAAGATTTGGTTTTCAGTTAGTCGTTGTATTTGAATCTCTGCAAATTTAGGTGCGCATGTTTATGTGTGTGTGCATGTGTGTGTATGTGTGTGTCCGCCTTTCTTCAGGATTTCTGCTGGGATGCCGTCAGAACCAGCCGCCTTATTGTTTTTCATCTTCCTAATTGCATCCCGCACCTCTTCCAGACTGGGTGGTTCTCCCATGCTCTCAATTATGGGCTGTTGGGGGAGTTTTTCAAGGGCCTCAATCTCTGGAGTGGTGTCCCTGTTCAGAAGATCCTCGTAATGCTCTTTCCATCTATTTGTTATTTCTCCCTTTCCTTTCAGCAGCGTGAGCCCATCCTTAGACCGAAGGGGGGTCAGAGAACGGTAGCTGGGGCCGTATACCACTTTTGTGGCTTCAAAGAATCTTCTGGTGTCCCCAGAGTCAGCAAACTGCTGGATCTCCTGAGCCTTCTTCATCCACCAGAGGTTCTTCAGCTTCCTGACTGTCGATTGGACAGCCGCTTTAGCCTTGGCATGGGCAGCTCTTTTAACCTTGCAATTGATGTTATTCTGCCAGGTGATAAAAGTTTGCCTCTTGGTGTCTATAAGCTGTTGGATTTCGGTATCGTTTTCATCGTACCAATCCTGATGTTTCCGCTTTTTCTGCCCTAGGATGCTTATACTGGAGTCCATGATGGCAGAAGACAGCTTGTCCCAGTGCTCTTCAGCGTCATGTGGATACTGCTTGGGCAGGTCCGCACTAAGAGCCGCCTGGAGGTGTTGTTGGTAGGTGATATCGCCCAGCTGCTCGATGTTGAGCTTTGGTCGGCTCTGTCTTTTTTGCATCCTTTGCTTCCGCATTAAATGGATAGACATGATGGAGCGAATAAGACACATCCATGCCCTGCTGCTCAAAATATGGGAACAAGAGAAAATCCCTGCACAACTTAGAGATGCCCTAGTTGTCTCCATCTTTAAGAAGGGAGACAAGGCAAACTGTGGGAACTACCGGGGCATTTCTCTCCTCTCTACCACAGGGAAAGCCCTAGCTCGGGTTTTGGCCAACAGGCTTACACCCCTTGCAGAAACCATCCTTCCCGAGTCCCAAAGTGGTTTTCGACCAAATAGAGGCACGATGGACATGATCTTCACTGCTCGTCAACTCCAAGAAAAGTGCAGGGAGCAAAATTTACCATTATACATGGCTTTTATAGACCTTACTAAAGCCTTTGACTCTGTGAACCGTCAAGCCCTTTGGCTGGTTCTTGCAAGGTTTGGATGCCCAGAGAGGTACATTCGGGTACTGAGACTGCTACATGACAATATGTCAGCTACAGTCCTCAGTAGTAGTGGAGATGAAACAGAGCCCTTCAGGGTTGACACGGGAGTGAAACAGGGATGTGTCATTGCCCCAACCCTGTTCTCCATCTTCATTACTGCTATCCTCCATCTCACGGACAAACATCTTCCCCATGGAGTTCGGATTATGTACAGAACTGACGGGCGACTTTTTAACATCAACAGATTTAGGGCCAAAGGTCGAACGAACACCATATCCATTATGGAGCTACAGTATGCAGACGATAACGCCCTTGTAGCCCTCTCAGAAGAGGACCTACAGTGTACACTGGTTGCCTTCACGAGGGCGTACAAACAGCTAGGACTAACAATTAATATAAAAAAAAACAAATCCTCCATCAATCACCACCAAACAGTACTCCAGTCTCACCCCCAAACATCTCCATTGACAACGCTAGACTGGAAAATGTGGACCACTTCCCATACCTAGGCAGCATCCTATCATCAAAAGCCAACATAGATGATGAAATACAACACCGTCTCAGCTGTGCCAGTGGGGCTTTCTCAAGGCTAAGGAAGAGAGTATTTGAGAACCACCTTCTGGCAAAGACCAAAATCATGGTATATAAAGCTGTCTTGCTGCCCACTCTTCTCTATGGATCGGAGACCTGGACCACATACAGGAGGCACGTAAAAACCCTGGAGACGTACCACCAAAGATGCCTCCGAAAAATCCTCAGAATTAGTTGGAAGGACCGACGTACCAACACCAGCGTCCTGAGTGAGGCTGACATTCCCACTATCACCGCTACTGTTGCTCAACGTCAGCTCAGATGGACTGGTCATGTTGTCCGAATGCCGGATCTCCGCCTCCCAAAACAGATTTTCTATTCTCAGCTTGTTGAGGGAAAGCGTGCCCAGGGTGGCCAAAAGATGAGGTATAAGGACAACATCAAAGCAAATCTAAAGCGGTTTCACATGGACCTAGAGACATGGGAGGACGTTGCTGGGAGCAGGTTGGCATGGAGGAGCGCTGTCCACAAAGGTGCTGCGCTTTATAGTAGTGACCTAAATCAAGCTGCTGAGGATAAACGCAAGCACAGAAAGGACAGATTATTAACCAGACACACCCAACCCCACCCCACCACCACTACCTTTATCTGCCCAAATTGCACAAGACAAATTGGGTCTAGGATTGGGCTCTATGCTCACCTGAGGACCCACAGAAGCCACAACGGAGGACAGTCTTACTCGGACACGAGTGACCGCCGATGATGATGATGATGGTATGTGTGTGTGCGCACGCGTGTATGTGTATGTGTATGTGTATGTGTGTGTGTGCGTTTGTGTGTGCTTACCTGCGTATATTCGTTCGTCTATCCATCTTGATCTGTAATAGAATACTTGCTTGTGTAAATTCGTCCGTTTGTCCGTCTTTTTGCTTTGCCTTCCGAATTCTCACTGTTTTCGTCTCTTTACGTTTTTTTTCTACCTCTATCTCTACGTATCTATATCGATTTATTTACGTAACGATTCCCGCCGAAAACATTCTCCGCATTTTCCTTTGTTTATAATCCAAATGATAATTCTGATCGGAATCGAATCTCGTTACGTTTCAGAATTTTTATTTCTGTGCAAAATCTTCATAAACTATTTCCCATTGTCCGTTGACTATCGTAATAAAAAGTTTCAAACAATTTTTTGATTAATTCTTTAACAAAATTCGCCTTTTCATTTCAAGTCTTCTCTTCTTCATCAGAAAATTTTAATATTAAATTATGTCACCCCTCACGTCCTGTTACAACTGAAATGTCTTCCATATTATATTCCATGAAACTTTCTTTAGTGATACTGATTTCTTTTCTAATTGTCTTTGGAACAAATTCGATTTAGTTTTTTGTTCTTAGCCGGGAAAAATAGCTACTAAAAAGTAAAAAAAAATGTTTTAAATTTGGAACTTGTCGAGTGTAAGTCGATTAAACGTGTTATTTCCATGCATGCTCAAGTATACATTTATCCGTTAAAGTTGGTTAAATTTTTAAGGTTTTTTATCCATTTGTTGTTATCTCAGACTGCAATTAATATGTGTGTATGTGTATTTTTGCCAATAATTGGTATATTCTAAAGAAAAGAAGTGCATTTTTAAATAATCTGCTATCAAATACAACTCCCTAGAAAAAGTCCCATTAAACCCGATTGCGTCCTCCAGGCGGCATCACTCCTCAAGTTGCCAGTTTGATCTTTGGAATCAGTTCTTCTGGTTGATGTCGTATTTGTTAACTGCGCCGAAGCATATAATAATAATAATAATAATAATAATAATAATAATAATAATCCATCAGGCTGCAATCAGGTGAGTTGAGGTAGGGGAGCAAATATTTTAACTTCCAATTTCTGCTTTCTATTTCGCTGGATAATTAGACATGGTCATGCGGACAAGAAAACCATCCTTAACAAAAAGAAACAGGGGAGGGGGCTTCCTCATTAGAAAGAAATAATTAATCACATTGGGGCCATATATTGCTTGTCATCCTTCTCCGCCGGGGCAGAAATCGGATGTCAAAAAGAGCATACGATCTACACTTTAATCCAATTTAAAAAGCAGCGCATAGGATGGGTTGTCTTTTTCTTTTTTCGTTTTTTTTTTACAAAGGAGTCATTTATTATCAAGGACCGGAAGCGACTCGAGGATAAGGGTTAATGACTGTATGGTAGTCATTGGAGCAATAGCGTCGTAACCGTTAGTAGTGAAAATTTGGTAAATTGGACTACTTAAGGGGAACGGCTCATCAAGAACTTGTTTACATTGGACTTGAAGACGACCATATTGTAGACAGTTGGAAAGCAGGCAAACGGAATTCCACAGGCAAACAGTTCTAAGAAAGAAGCTTTGTTCATGGAATCCATGTTTAGGTTTAGGCACAGATAAAGAATCGGGGAAATTATTGATAATGTTTTCAGCTAGACGAATGTATCTCATGAAAGTTTGGCGAGAGGAGAGCATGGATTAGAGCTCAGACGAACACTCGCCATGGAAATAACGATAGAGCAGAGACACGCTAGCAACGCCTCTTCTGTGGGAAACAGGTTTTAATGAAGAGATAAGGCCGTCCCCTACTAGGCTACGGAGTCTATGTTGAACTCTATCAAGATAGAATAGGGTGCTTCGAGCAGCTTCTGCCCAGATGTGGCAACAGTGCTCCATTCTTAGACGTATTTGGCTCTCATACAGGTAGAGGATTTCATCGGCAGTGAGATATCTACTGGAATGGTAGAACAATCCAACCATTGGAAGATTTACTCTTGTCAACTGGTTCCTGTCATGCTGTAACGTTGTTAGATGCAATTTTAATGAGATACTCACTAAGTTATTTCAGCACTATTCTTATCTGTAAATATAAATAAGTATATATATATCAATCTTCGAAAAATATTTATCTTAGTGTCTATTCTTTTCTGTCATGTCTGTCTTTATGAAGATGGTGTGTTTGCGTTTATCCGGCTACACATTGTTCAGGGACATATTGAAAATTCGATGAAGTTTAGGACGAATAAATTTTGTTTGGTATTCTACCTCGTAACAGGTACCCGACACGATTGTGCTATGCAACGTGCTTACACAGACGAAATCGCTATGAAATTTGAATGCTGTACACGACCACAGGAAAATAATGCTGTTTTAAACTGAAAATATGACAGCCCGATGAACAAAACCTCGGACCATCTTTTTGTAGCGCACGCACACATACACATTAGGACTTTTTTTCATGATCGATGCTTTTATCAATGTTTTGCACTTATCGAAATGGAATGGTTCGCTCTCTCTCTTTCTCTCTCTCTCTCTCTCTTTCTCTCTCTCTTTGAGTAAGACCCTTGCTTTAAAAAGCTTTCAACATGGAAGATTTACACCCACCGCTACAGAAAGCACCTGTTGTAATCTTCTACCTGTATAAGACTTTGATACATCGCAAGATGGAGTACTGCTATCTCATCTCTCCATTGCCTAGACATGCTTCAAAATCAATTCTGAAATCTGGTGCAGGATGATTTCTTCTTTTCCTTCCACCCCCCCCTTTCTCACAGACAAGACGATGCTAGTCTGTTTCTACTCTATTGTTATTTCCACCGAAGCTTATCGACTGAGCTCCAATCTCGGGTACCTCCTTGTAAGACATTCACAGCAAGAACTCGGTTACTTTTTCCGATACAAAAAAAATCTTTCATCTCACCCTAAGTGTGCCTAGCGTCAGAAGAGCATGCTACTTCAAACATCCGTGTAACGAAAGGAGGAACATCCTACTTACAGACGTGTGAGTGACAGACTGACGAACATCCTGTTTCATACTTAAGTATTAAAGACTGATGAACATGCAATTTCAGATTTACGTTTGACAGACTGACAAACATTTACCTTTAGACTTATTTATGACAGACTGGCAACCATGCTATTTCACACTTACGCGTGACAAACTGATAAACATGCTATGTCAGACTTACGCGTGACAGATTAGCAAGCATGTTATTTTACACTTACGAGTGACAGACTGACAAGCGTGCTATTTTAAACTTAGTTGTGACAGACTGACAAGCATGCTATTTCATTTTTACGTATCATAGACTGACAAACAATTTTATTTCAGGTTTATACGTAACAGACGGGAAAACATGCTGTTTCAGATTCGCTCTGGCAGACTGCCGAACATGCGATTTAAGACTTATTCTAGACTGCGGTGTATGTTGTTTCAGGCTTACGTGTGACAGACGGACGAACACGCTATCGACTGACTTGATTACTACTTATATATATAATATATATAAACTTTTACTTCCAATAAATAATATTTACTAACAATCTAGAAGGAAGAACTTTTAATAAAGGAAATAATATCATCCACACAACTGCTACTGAATTTACATGTTTGCCATTTTATCAACCTGACCTTTAAAGAACGGACACGTTGCTTTGTGGAACCTTTTATTTTATAAAATAAATACAATATTAATCTTTTTTTACTGCCGCTGAAAAACCACACACACACACACACAAAAAAAAACAAAAAAAAACGAATAAACGCTAACGTCTCCTTATTATATCTACAACTAAACTTTACATACAACCAACAACTACTACTACTACTACTTTGCGTTTGTAGAATTGGTCCAAATCTTCTGCTATTCTCAGCAGAAAAAAAAACTATTACTACTAATGCTACTGGAAAGAATTAATGCCGTTTCTATTATTTGTATTACTGTCTTAAAATTCGCGTTGCGTCTTGATTCGGCATCTGTTTCGTATTGTGTTCTTGCTATCGTTTCAAATCGTTGATGTTGGTCTCTCGTCTAGTGGAGAGTTTTATGGTGTGAAAAAAAAAAAGCCTTGTTCGGGCCGGACTCTCATCGCCAACCCTTACCTAGACATGTCAGGATTAAAAAAACGGCTTAGTGGATGCTTCGCGTGCGAAAGGTAAGAATATATTTGTTTTATTTTTTTGGACAAACGCTAAGCTTTGCTTTACATTTTTTTGCATTTTGGCAAGTTAGCATAATTGTTGCTTATTTTGTAAAGTTAAAAAAAAAATTTTTTTAATGCAACGAATTGATTATTTGGAAAAGTTATCCTTTATGGTCTCTTCGATATTTTAAAGAATCATCTTTAACAATTTTAAATTTTTTTAATTTTAAACAAAACGAAAACTCTTTCTTCTTAAAAGATTTGACATTAGTCAGCTAAACTAAAGTTTGTTTTTTGTTTGTTTGTTTTTATTTGGAGAAATGAGTATCAAAAGGAGTATGTTAGTTCCAAGTATCGACGAAGAATATCGAGTTAGTTCCGGAAATGACCGAAGATGTTTACGATTTCAAAGCATGCAAAATGGGTGCTAAATGCACTTACTGATCCGCGCTATTTTTTAAATCGTATTTCCAAGTTTAAGTTTATGGTATGTGTTTTTTATTATTCAATTGTAAGGTTAAAGTACAGAATAGGCACAAAACACCCCTCCCCATGTTAAGAATGGCTTTTTAAATAATAACGCTATTATTTTAGCACAGATCAGTAAGTGTATGAGTACCGTAAAAAGTTAGGTAAGGGCTAGGGTTGTAAAAAGTATTTTAGCCCCCTCATGATTAAATAAAAAAAAAAAGTTGATAACCCCCCCCCCTAAAAAAAAAAGAAAAAGAAGGTTGCTTTCAAATCGTATACTATTTCGGTCATCTTCGGGACTGATTCAGGATTAACCGTCGATACTCAGGATTGAATTCGTAAGTATTCAAATTGTTCATATAGTGGTCGGAGATACATCGTCGACAATCAGTCCGAGAGTGGTCTTGCTTCGGTTGGACTGAGATATGGTTCTGTTTAATCCTCGAGGTCTATCCTCCTAGGCTATTTCTTCTCTCTTTGAGAATGGCATATGAGGGCGTGCAATAAGTAATGGCCCTGACTCACTTCCCATAGCAGTAGAGCAACGAAACTTGGCACAGTTATTAGTCTTTCTCTACATAGGAACCACCCAGAGTTACGCATTGCTCCCATCGTTTGATGCAGATCTGAAGACCGTTTTTGTAGAACACCCCAGGTTGGTCCTCCAACTACGACGTGACTTCAGAAATCAAGGCTGTATCATCTATCATCTGGGAAACGCTTTCCTTTCAAAAACAACTTCATAGCTGGGAAGAGGTGAAAGTCCGAGGGTGCAAGGTCAGGAGAGTAGGGAGGATGGGGAAAGATTTCATAAACACACGTGCGTGCTTCTGATCTGGCGACGTACGAGTTGTGGACCGGAGCGTTGTCCTGCAAAAGGAGGGTACCTTTGCTGATCTTGCCCGCCTCTTGATTTTGATAGCTTCCCTTAATTTCCTCAAAAGTGAAGCATAATAGGCTCCTGTAATTGTGGTACCCTTTGCCAGGAAATCTGTCATCAAACTCCCCATGTTAAGAACGATTTTCGGAATAAACACCCCAATCTTGTCAACATACCCAAAAACCTATAAAAGTTGACATTTCGAATGTGAACGGTGAGTTTCGATTTTGTTGACGCATGCGCAATTAAAAGAAATATTTAAAACGGAACGAAATTTAAATTTCCGTTTCTATTTTTAAAACAACCCCAAAACAGAGCGCTCTCAGCAAGTTTTTACCCGGGTCCGGTGAGGCATTTTTGCACTTCTGCCAATGCATTTGTTTTGTTTTTATTGTTTGTTATTTTTTTGTTTTTGTTTTTTGTTTGTTTGCTTGTTTTTTTAATTTTTTCGTAAGCCTCACCTAGCCTTGTGTCTAACTTACTCGAGAGAAAGTAAATAATGCTCATTCCTTACAAGTATCTAAACCTGAATCCGGTAACACTTGGAATCCATCGTTTCCAATTTTCTACTCATTTGGGAACCAGAAATATTGTTGATAGAAATATTAATGAAAAATTCACTTCATATAAACAAGCATGTAATCGGAGATTTAATATGAAATCTTTACCAACGCACTAAAATATACGACCAGTCTATCGGAGCGGAGCGCGTATTTATTTACATAAAGATTGTAAACAATCTTTATTAATCATTGTATAACAACTCTTTGAACAAAGTGTAGTATCTGTTCTGAGGCATTTTTAAAATGTTGCCTCGTTTAGGGGAAACTAGAATTCCCACATTAAAAAGCGACCTTGTGTCTAACTTTACTCTCGTGCGGCTTGTGAAACTTATTGTAAAATTTATTCATGGATAAATAAATTGGCTTTTTCGCTAGGAACAAAGTCTAGTATCTGTTCTAGTGATGCAGACTTAATCTATTTTGTCGTCGTGCAGCAGCAGTCAGCACAGCAGCAGCCTTTGGAATTCTCTCCCAATGCCTGTTTCCCTGACTGAAACAACATACATAAATTTAACTGGGATATAAACAAACATGTCACTATTAAGCTCCCCACTAAGGATGTCCCTGCAGCTATTATCCTTAATTCACGTTGGCCCTTTACATATCTGTTGCAAAGTGCCATGTTTGGGGTGAATTAAACTACAAACAACAACAAAAAGGAAAAAAGAAATCCTTCAATACCGAGGCAATTTATATCTTTATTCTCATACAAAGTGCTTCTTTGGGGGGGGGTAAGCTGGATTTTCACCACATTAAAAACAAAGCTTTGTGTATAACTTTGCCCTCATGGGGAGTTAAGTAAATAGGAATAATCAATGGATCCCCCAATCGATTAATTTGGAGATATGTTTTTATTTTTATTTATTTTTAAAAAAAAATATTTATTTATTTATTTATTTTTATTTTATTTAGATTTATTTTTATTTTTTGATATCCTGTGAGGTTTTCATAATTTGTGTATTCATTTTTTGTGATTTATTTATTTATTTATTTATTTTCGGACTGTCATTCTCATCTTTATAATTGTTGTTGTTGTTGTTGTCTCAGCACGTTTAGCTGGCCAAAACATGGTGAGACGATAGCAACTATGGAAGGCAATAATTATTGGGGATACACTTACAAGACTCAGCATTCATACCCTGTCGTTAACAACTTGAAGAAGGTCCGAGGATGAGTTGGCCAAAATGTGGTAAAACAACAGCTATGGAAGACAGTAATCACTGCGGATACAGTTACAAGACTCAACATTTCTATCCCGTCACGGTTAACCGCTTGAAGAAGACCGGAGGATGAGTTTGCTGAAACGTGGTGAAACGACAACTATGGAGATGGGGATAACAGTCCGAAAAAAAAAATGAATACATAAATTGGGATAAAGTTAAGTAGGTTTTACCCATAGAGTGAATGCGGTATTTGGGTGACCGAAACTAGTTTAGAAAATAGACCAAGAGGATGACAGTCGACCGTAACTTTAACCCAAACACAATTTTAGTTTTGTGCCACATCTTGTTATTAAAAAAAAATACTTTTCTGCATTTTCTTACAAAATATTAAAGATAATAAAAAAAAAAGACGTCGCTGTATTATAGTTACTTTAAACCAATTTCATTTTACCCCATCTTCATTGACTTAACCTTTTAAAAAAAAAAAACATAATCACGCGGTTCCCGTTAGATCACCGAAGTTAAGCATTGTTGAGTCTGGTAAGTACTTAAATGGGTAACCATTCGAGAATAACTTCTTTCCACCGGAATCAATGGTCACCGTCTCGGGAGAAGAGTGGTTAGAGATTGCGCAAAACTTGCTTCATAATTCAGTGCGTGTCAGTCATCATATCTCCATAATGATCAGATGGTCATCGTTGTTCCGACGAACGAACATCCAAACTTGTTAAAAATTATGTTTGAACTTTTTAGACGATGATTAATAATTAGTATTATTTGGATTAGATTGCTTTCCTCATATTAGTTACTCTGTTTTTTTTTTGTGTTTTTTTTTTTTTTTTTTTTTTTTTTTTTTTGTTATTTTAAGAGTTAATACTTATCCACTAGAGAATAATAGTACGAATAGATTGACAGTTAATGACTTATACTATTTGAGAATTGAACATCTTTCCGTAACACATGCTCAAAAGAACAGCGGATTCAGAAAACAGCAATTCTTTCTTCTTTGTCAGAAATATCGCTCATGAAATGTAATGACTAGACAAAAAAAAAAGGGGGGGTAAGCGAGAGTTACGAAGCTGCCGAAAGTAAGTCTAAGGTCCACTTTCAACTCTTCATATTCAAAACGTTTCGATCGATGTAAGCTTCGACCTTCCATACAGGTTAACTAGTTCGACACAAAGATTTCAAAGTTCGAATATTTGGTTTCTAACTTTGAAAATATGAAACCTAATGAAGGTCAGAGACGACAGCGGCCGAAACGTTCTGAATTTAATAATACATGTGAGAATAGTAATCGAAGACTTTGTTAAAACTCTTTTTCACACCAAACAAGGCATACTGCTACTTGAACAAAAGCAACTACTATTTGGGATCGTGTCTGACAAGACAAAAGTGGGGAGTTGAGCAGCAAGATGTCTGCTTCCTATACATTTAAACTTCTGCAAGTTAGTACAGCCAGAGAAACAAGAAATGGGGAAGGAATTCCAAAGTCTAGCTGTCAGCGGGAAGAAACTATTACAGTAGAAGGATTTCTAGTATCAAGAGACCTCAACAGTGAAGAGGTGGGATTTTGTTGCTTGTTTAGTCGGAACGATGTACGTTGAACATATTTTGAGCAAAAATGAAATTCGTCTTAAGTCACATATTTACCGCTTACACCTGCATTTAAAATTTGCTATGATCATAATCTATAATATAAATCTCATCTGTCTGTTTAAATGTATGTATGTATGTATGTATGTATGTATGTCTCTCAAAAACTTGCGACAGAGAAAATCTGAATCATTATGAAGCGGAACGCCTCGGACGACAAATATCGAAAAATTGGCCCAAAAACATTAATTCTGCCGTTTTATACAAGGAGGGGTCGATTTTTTTCGCCGACATTTTAGCAAGTCATCATTACCGTTGGATTGACTTCGGTTATTTTGTTTTTTTTTTACACAGTGATCACCACCTATCAAGGCCCGGAAGCCACTCAGGGATAAGAGTTATTGAAAGTACATCACGTTAGTGTGGAGATTTGATGAAGTGTTTAATTAAGGGGGCGGTTCATTAGGAATTTGTTAACATTGGACTTGAAAACATCCAAGTTGTAGTCCGGAGGGAAGCAGGCAGACGGAACAGAGTTCCACAGGCGTGCAGTTCTAAGAAAGAAGCTTTGTTCATGGAATCTGCGTTTTGATTTAGGCACAGATATAGAGTGGGGGAAAATTTTCACAGTGGATTCAGCTAGACGGGTGTTTTTCGTGAAAGATTGGCGAGGGGGGACCAGAGATTGGAGTTCAGACGAGCACCTGCCATGGAAATAACGATAAAACAAGGATAGGCTCGCAACGTCTCTTCTGTGGGAGAGAGGCTGCAGGGTAGAGAAAAGGGCATCCCCCACTAAGCCACGAAGTCTATTTTGTACTCTGTCAAGGCAGGATAGGTTGTTTTTAGCAGCTCCTGCCCAGATATGGCAACAGTATTCCATCCTTGGACGTATTTGGCTTTTGACTTCCGGTCGCGTCATGGAGTCATCGGCTAAGACGTCAGCTTTCCTTTCACGTTCTTTTCCTCCTTCGCGGCACGGGTTCGAGCCTGCCTGCCAATTACCACTGCTTTTCTTTTTTTGGTTCAACACACACCTCCAAACACACCCAAGCTAGAATCGTATAAATCCGAGGATTCTATTTTTAACATTGTTTTCCCCGATATCTTTGCTTGTCAGAACTCTTTCTAAAAAGACATCGAGTACTTTCTAGAAAGACACCCGATGAAGGTTACCAATATCCTAACCAGATTAAAACTTGGAACATCTAGGTTGTCAGTCCGTGTCGTTTATCACTGAACCACTGCCACCCCACAACATTTACTATGAAACTATTTAAGTTAATAATCACGTGACTAAATGCAACACCCCTTCCTCGCTTTGCTTTCGCTACAACGTTTTTGGTGAAACAACGAATGCTATGTTTTGGAAATTTTTAGTTCTTTTATATATATATATATATATATATATATATATATACAAGGGGCTCATCGCTTATTAAGACCCGAAGTATAAGACTTAATAAGTGTCAGGTGACCTGTGATGAGCGATAGCAGTGAAAATTGAGTATAATTTTATTATTTATAAGAGGACGGCTTAAAAAAAAATGTTTGCATTGGACTTAAAAGCGATTACGTTTTAGTCAGCTAGGAAGCAGCCCTGTGGTATTGCGTTCCACAGGCGGGCAGTTGTTTTCTTTGCTCGTAGAATTTTCGTTTAGCTTTAGGCCCATATAGAAAGTATATGAAATTGTTGACAATGGTTGGATTATTCGGACTACTATTCTCATCTTAGTTATTATATTCATAACGTTTCGGCCGATGAAACCTTCCACCTTCTTAAGGTGCATCTTTTAAAACTTGGAAACCTTCTAAACAAACTTTGATTCTAAACTCCTGAAAAGAAAGTAAATAAATACTTGTTCATGGCTGACGAAATAAGAGCAACCTACCCCCGTATACTGAATAAAAAGGTTCAAATCAGAATTCCGTGTAGGATCCCGAGTTCCATATAAAGGTTCCTAAGTTTGAAAAGCAAGCACACGAGAAGAGGTGCACTTCTGGCCTACCAAAAATGTCCGAACAGCTCTATCTGCATTCTCTGGCATGGGTGCCTCGGGTGATTCGCAATAACCTAATCCCTTCTCAAAGTGAGATTGTAAAACCTGGGAGAGTGGGCCTCTAACTACAACATAGAACCCTGCTAGAAACAAGGCCACCAAGATTTAAAATAGTCTAGATTCGGCTGGATTGTATATTAAATATGTGGCTTTTACTGCTAAGAATAAAGTAGAAACATCGATTTTTATGTTTTTTTTTTCTTCTTAGATATTATCGACTTCGAGTAAGGATTGAACCTTCAACCTTCATAAAACTATCATTTAAAACTGCTTATTTACTAACGCCTTAATCGTTGGGTCATAAAGGACAATTTTGGGATGCATTTTGGTTAACTTGTCTTGATGCTTATTAATATATAACTAGCAGGGTGATCTGACTTTGCCCTTTTGTTGATTTTTATATGCTTGGCCTTACTGCTTGAGCGGTTATAATGGTTTGGAAATATTTTTTTTTACATAGGCATTACCACTTATCAAGGCCAAGAGGACATTAGAGGATAAGAGTTAAAGAGTGTACAGTAGACAATTGGACAATATAGTAATCGTTAGTGATGGAAATTCGGTAAATTTGTTAACTTAAGTGGAACGGCTCATGACAAAGTTGTTTACGTTAGACTTGAAGACAACTATATTGTAGTCAGCTGGAAAGCAGGAAAACGGAAGACAGTTCCACCGGCGTGCAATTCTAAGAAAGAAGTTTTGTTCATGGAATCTACGTTTAGGTTTAGGCACAGATAAAGAGTGGAGGGAATTATCGATAATGTTTTCTGTTAGAGGAGTGTTTCCTGTGAACGTTTGGCGAGGGGGGCCATAGATTTGAACTCAGCTGAGCGCTTGCCATGAAAATAACGATAAAGCAGAGACAAACTCGCAACATCTCTTCTGTGAGAAAGAGGTTGCAGGGAAGAGAAAAGGACATCCCCTACCAGACTACGAAGTTTATTTTGAACTCTATCAAGCCAGGATAAGTCCTTTCTAGCAGCTCCTACCCAGATGTGGCAACAGTACTCCATCCTTGGACGTACCTGGCTCTTATACAGATAGAGAATTCAGTAGTGAGATATCTACTGGATCGATAGAAGGATCCCACCATTTTTCCAGCGGCTTTGGCAACGGATTTAATGTATGTGTTCCATTTTAGATCAGTAGTAAAGGTCAAGCCCAAAAGCTTGTCAAAACTTGAGGCCTCCCCAAGACGAGAGCCATTCATTTCAATTGATACCAGATGGGGATCAGAGCTTTCATGATGTAAAGATAAAAGCTTGGTTTTAGATGCATTAAAGTCAAGTATCATTGTTCAGTTGTGCTTTTAATAGGCGCTTTCAAAATGAATGTATATATATCATATAAAGGATCTACTGTTGATTTTATATGCCGAATGTTTCGACTTGTGTGATAATAAAATTTCTCAAATGTACTTGTGATGTTAGGCTGTGTAAGGTGTTAACTTTGGTCAAAATAGTATGTTCCTTCTTTCATTGGATTATTTTTGATTATCGATACTTATCGGAGACATTCTGATACAAAACCTATCTAAGGACACTGCCAAGCACATAAAGTACCTTCGTGTGAAATTTCATAAAAATAAGCCCCGCCGTTTCCGAGTACATAGGGAACGAACTCACACAGTTCTGTTTATATAATAGTAGAGAGTATTCTCATTATTTTGGTGCTTGTGCAGTTTGTTTGTCGTGTTATTTTTTTTATTATGGGATAGCTTGTTCAGATTAAATCCAATTTTTACGGTATTTTTGTTTATTACAATGTCATCTGAATGTACAGAATAGTTAAATAACAAACGACTCCCCATGTTAAGCTTAAATTTCTAAATAATAGCGCTATTATTTCAGCACGGTCCGTAAACTGCACAAATACCACAATTTGTTACCGTCACTCACTAATAACTACTAATAACATACAAATAAGCGCTTCTATCCGGTTGTGGCTGACAAAACAATAACAATCCATCCCAATGAATTCGAAAATCCTTTCAGGTTCTTAGGTTCTACGCAATAAGGTCGAAGGTTACATCGGCCGAAACGTTGTGAATATAACAATAAAGATGAGAATAGTAGTTTGAATGATCCACAAAATACAAGAAATATCATGCTTTGGGTTTTCGTGTTTTCGTTTATTCGGTACCTGTAAGGAAATGGACACCCAGAGGATTTCAGTTCTTATGAAGTTAATTTCAAATATTGACGAAAAATCCCAAGTCAATCTCGGAAATTGTCAAGGCAGTTTCTGACTTGAAATCATGGTACGAATAGTTTGACAGTTGATGACTAATACTATTTGAGAATTGAAAATCTCTCCATACCACATACTCAAAAGAACAGCGGTTCTAGAAAACAGCAATTCTTTCTCCTTTGTCAGAAATATCGAATATGATTTTTATTTTTTCGAATCTCTGTGTATTGTAAAACATACCCGATTTTTCTTTTTTTTTTTTTTTCTTTTTTTTTTTTCTTTTTATTTTCTTTTTATATAGGAGGAATTCAGGATAAGAACCAAAGATTTTTTTTCAGAAATTAAATATTTTTGGACTCTAATCTAACCTTGCGCATTTTAGTGCCGTCTGCATTTTAATTTATTTTTTTTTTCGCGGCATTCGAATCGTAAACACCGCAAACGACTTTGATTATTAAGGATTCTACGTCAATACTCTGTCTGGCTCCATAAGAACTGAAATCTTCTAGGTGCCAATTCCTTACAATTACCGTTCAGTTTTCTTAAACATGGTTGCACCTCATCTTCTTTTTTACGTTGATTTTTTTTTTTTTAAACTTTCGGAAAGGATGTAACTGTTGAGTGAATTATAAAAATGATTTTTTAAAAATAAATGAAAAATATATGCGTGTCTGTATGTATGTATATATATATATATATATATATATATATATATATATATATATATATATAATGTGTGTGTGTGTACATATATGCGTATATTTTTTAATTCGATTTTCACCCCAAACAAGGCACGCTGCCAGTTTGAAGTAGGGGGCTACTATCGAGGACATAAATTGCAGGGGTATTATGAAGGGAGATAAGTAGCAAGATGTCTGTTCACATTACACTTGAACTTCTGCATGGCAGTACAGTTGGGAAAACAGAATGCCGGAAGGGAGTTCCAAAGTCGATCAGTTCTGGGAAAGAAACTATTGGAGTAGAAGGATTTCTTACACCTAGGGATCTCTACTGTGAAGGGGTGGGATTTAGCTGCTTGTCGATTTTTTCGGGGGTATTAACGTAGAGGAGGCACAAGTGCTTGTAGTTCTTCAGAGCATTCACAATTAAAGTACTTGTAGAACAGGCAGAGGGATGCAACATTTCGTCGGTGGAACAGAGGCTGAAGCTTAGATGACAGTTCAGGACGTATCAGGTTGGCGACTCTCTTTTGAACCCTGTCAAGGAGTGAGAGATAAGCAGCAGATGCACCAGCCCAAATGTAACAACAGTACTCCATACATGGGCGAATGGTGGGTTTATAGAGGTACAGGATACTTTCATGCGGAAGTAGCTTTCTAACACGGTAGAGAGAGCCCACCTTCTTCGCAGCATCCTTGGCAATGCTCTCTATGTATCTATTCCAGTTCATGTTCCCTGTAAACGTTAGGCCGAGGAGTTTAAAGGAAGTACTTTCGGGTAATGTGTATATGTATATATGCGTATATATATATATATATATATATATATATATATATGTGTGTGTATATATGCGTATATATATATATATGTATATATGCGTATATATATGTGTGTGTATATGTATATATGTGTGTGTATATGTATATATGTGTATATATATGTATATATGTGTATATATATGTATATATGCGTATATATATGTATGTATGCGTATATATATGCATGTATGTATACGTATATATATATATGTATGCGTATATATATGCATGTATGTATGTGTATATATGTATGTGTATGTATATATATATATGTATATATGTATATGTATGAGTATATATATACGTATGCGTGTATATATGTATATATATATATGCATGTATATAGGTATGTATATGTATGTGTATATATTTGTATATGTATATACATTTGTGTAGGCAGTCGGGTTCCAATCCTGGCTTGAGGTAGTTGTCTGTCTAGCCACACTGATGAGCTGTGAAACAGCGAAACAGAACTGTATGTGGATGACTAGGTATAATATATATATATATATATATATATATATATATATATATATATATATATATATATATATGAATGTTATATTTCAATACTATAAAATAAAAAACGAAATTGTTTTACATTTGTTTTTCCTGGCAAAGAACGCTAAGCAGTAATTACTCCGTTGCGTACAGGTCATGATAAGTATGCTATGGCTCGACTTCAATCTCTATTTTTAGTGTAACTCGCACTTGTCTGCATATATTATCATAAACTTTTAGGGTTGTGATCGGCTCCTTATTTACTTGCCTCCTCACGAAGACAGAATTAGAAACAAAGTTGGATTTTATTTAATGTGAGAAAAATTCAGTTCTTTCAAAAAGGGAGGCACTCTCCATTGAAACAAGTATTAAAATTAAAGTAGGGAAGCATTCCCATTCACCGACCAAGGGCAGAACTGATGCTACATTTCGATCCTAGCCTGGTCTGGTTGCTGCGTAGTCATTCGCCTTGTTTAGAGGGTCATTTTCGATGACGTTAATGTCTTTAAGCCCCACACTGGCATTTAATGTAAATAGGGAATAAACGTTGCGTAATAACGAAAGAAGAAAATGAAAGGTATACACAGGCGTATATGCATAATAAAATGGTAATAAACAAAACATTGAAAGAATGGAAAGGTCACCAGTTAGCAAGTGCTAACTAAAAATATAAACAGTTTCGTAAATGAAAATTTTGTAACGTGGTCGTTACATGTTAACACTAACCCGACGTTGTGTATGAAAGTCTTGCAAAAAACAAAGGAGAGAAATTCGAAACGAGCTTTTTTTAAAATTTTATTTGAAAAAAAAAAAACGCATTTATAAGCGGTCGTTTCCACAACAAACCGCTTGACACGTATTTTCCAAGCCAGCGACTGGTCAGGTCGTCCGAAAATCTTGATAAAAGTTCGGAAGATAAATGGATCCTGTATCGCATTTGGATCCTGTACCGTATTTAAGTTTTCGTCCTGCCGGTTACATGCTTAACAAAGATGCTCCCGTGTTGAAACATACGTTTTCTCCTCCCGCGTCGATACGTGATTAAAAGTCTATCTCCACGCCACGTGCGTTTTTTCCTCTTTTTTTTTCTTTCTTTCTCTTCTGTGAGGTCACCTTGCACCACGACTTTCTCATTTTCATACGTATCAGTGGTTTCGTTACAAATTGAGAAAAACGGAAGTGTATAACAAAACTATTTTATAATATTTTATTTAATTTTTTGGACTATTGTTCTCATCTTCTAGTTGTTTTTTTTTTTTTTGTTTTTTTTCACGACGTTTTGGGCAATTATTCCTCGGGCCTTCATCAGGTTAACCGCGACGGGATAGTAATGTCGAATCCTTTCTATCGCGTCGAGGTTAAACTGGCGATGGTCAGAGGAATAATTGGCCGAAATGTCATGAAAAACAACAACTAGAAGATAAGGATAATAGTCCAAATAATTAAATTTTAAAAAATCATACAATTTACTCATTTCCACAATAATTCACAACTAATTCAATAATATAACAATCGGTACGGACCGACAATTGGAAGAACAATTAGATTTATAAGACCAAAAAATCCAACCTTGATTGACCTTCATGGCCCATGGTGCAGTGGATAGAGGTGCAGAATGTCTACGATTCCATGTGAGTATGTCTGGAGAAAGCGGTTTCGATCCCACCCAAAAGCCGGTCAGAGGATTAGTTGACCAGACCGTGGTGAGATGACAACGGCTATTGAAGGGAGCAATTGCTGTGGAGGATTCGATATTCCTATCTCATCGCGGTTAACCTGGCGAAGACCAGGGGAATAATTGGCTGAAATATCGTGAAAAATACCGACTAGAAAATGACGATAATAGTCCAAATAATTAAATAAAAATCATACAATTTACTCATCTCCAAAATAATTCCAAACTAATTCAATAATAAAAACATTTTTATATTATAATTTTATGATCATATAAAAGTTATATTTAATTAGTAAATGTTTATATATACAAACGCATGTTTGGTAAAGAAAATTGTATTAGTAGTCACTAGTTAAAATGTTCATCGTGTGAATAATATGCGTATGTAAGTAATATACATATGTGAGTATTTGGCATTGTGTATATGTGTTCATTGGGTTACTTTTTTCTTGTTAGTGCGTACAAATAGGTAGTAATGGAATTTCATAAGAAAACATTTTTATACAAGATATAAGAATGTAAAAGTTACTTTCAATCATGAAAATGTTCATAGTGCAACCACGTACTTGGTAAAGAAAGTTTAGTTAGTATTAGTAATTACAAGTCAAAATGTTCATAGTGTAAATAATATGTGTATATATGTAATATATGTATGTGAGTATTTGGCAGCGTGACACTGTGTATGTGTGTTGGTTTACCTTTTTCTTATTAGTGCGGCTATATTTGTGAGTAGCAATTTGTTTCTGTTCGTCTGGCTCTCGCTAGTGTGTAAGTATATATGCGTGAAGTGAACAGGTTTGTATATTAGTCATTGACGATTCTTTGTCTTGCCTCTCTCAGCCAGAATCACGAGGGGGGGAGAGGGATTGTAGGGGATACGTTCGATGGGGTCGGTTGATAAAATTTGAAGAAAATCTCATTTAGTCGCTGTTTTTATAAGAAGTTTCCAAGTTTGACATAGACTTGTTACTTTTCGGAGCTTGAAACGAGTTTCATTAATTGTAAATACTTGAGTTGACACGTTCCTGTAAAAACTCACTTGCCCTTTGGAGTAAAGAGGAAAACGAATCCAAATGAAGCGGAGTAAGAAAGAGAATAGCCGTTAGAGCCATTTTCTTTTTAACGTTCGTCGGAATCGCGTCTATATCTCACTACAGGTTGCTGTTTGATGTTCCCATTTGAAATGTTCCCGTGTTCTCTTTCATAGTATTATTAACCAGAAAGAATACCCGGTTTTGCCCGATATTAAAAGGAACCCAATGTTCTTTTGTAATCAGATAATGACACTATCTCATTCTTTTATTTTGATTTTTTTTTTCATTTTATAACGTTCAATTTTTCGAATGGGACTCAATGTATTCTGGGTGAATAATGGTATAGACAAACAAAGGAGACATTTATTAAAAATCATTTTCGATAAGTTTCCAGCATTTCTTTACTGAAAAGTTTCGTTAACACAGAAATGCAAGAATATTAGACAAGTTGGTTCGGCCAGTGGGCATGTTTCGGAGTAAAAGATATATATATATATATATATATATATATATATATATATATATATATATATATATATATATATATATATATATACACTAGACATTTTGCCCATTTAAAATAATTGATGGTTTGATATGGCTAAATTGTTGCTCATTTTTACCTTAAATACAAAATCCTATTAATCTAAAAATGTGCATCGAACTGATACCATATTACTTAGTATTATGGTATCCGCTGCATCTTATCATAAGAAAAGTATACATAGGATTTCAATCAGATCGATTTTATATGTGTAATATATATATATATATATATATATATATATATATATATATATATATATATATATATATATATATATTTGTTTTTTTTTTTTTTGTTTTTTTTTTTTTTTCGAGACTTGAAATTTGTATTGGCATGAGTTTTTAGCGTATAAATATATAGTAGCAAAATTGTATGATTTTTCTTTAAAATATCATTTTACATTTTGCCTTTTTGAAACCGGATGTTAATTATTTTCTGGAGTTTTTTTTTTTGTTTGTTTTTTTTTTTGTAAAATTGATTTTTTTTTTCTATCATTTAAAGTTTTCTTGGGTTAAAGAAAATTACCGTAAAATATTATCGACTTCTAATGAAAAGAGATTTTTCTTTTACCGATATGCTTGCATGATTATTTCCAGACGCAACTTTTGAAATCGGATTTGGAAATTCTAGCGTTTAGTCAGGTGTTGGAACCGGAGAAAGGTTTAGATTTCTTGTGTTGAGAGAGAGAGAGAAAGAAAGAGAGAGGGGGAGAATAAAATAGAAAGAGAGAGAGGGGGGATAAAGTAAAGCGAGATATACGTAATATGACATTTGAAAATAGGTTGTACATATGTTTTGTATACATGTGCACATGTTGTGTAGACCCTCCCCTCCTATTCGTATGGATACTTGTTGTTACGTGTTTCAGCCATCTCACGCTTTCTCCTACTTCTCTTCCTCTGCATATGAGAACGTAGCTGCTGCTGGACACCAAGCGTGGCATTTCTTGCTTAAGTACACACGAATACAGAAAATAGATAAGTACTAATATATAGACGGTAGAAGTTAATATATCCACGTTTTAAGTCACCAATAAGACTCACTCGAAAATAGATGTTAATGAGATTATCAATCGAAAGATAAGGAACACTATAAGAGTATTAACGTTAATCAATGGGATGAACTGCGTTTGTTTATTAATGAGGCGATTTGTGACAAGAATTTATTGACATTGGATCTGAGGACGATCAAGTTGTAATTAACAGGGAAGCAGTTCCGCGTTAATGTTTTACATGCGTAAATTTCTTGCAAAGAAGATTTGCCTATAGAACAATCTAACACTCACAAATATTCAATATTTATATAATTAGACGATGAAGAAAGTTGACCGATTTGATAATATATGACAACGTGGTAAAAAAAATCCTTTCGCGCATTCTTCAACAGATCCCTGTCTCGATATTTACCTGCCCAATAGAAAACTTCTATGACAGCCTGCAATAAAATATTACATCATCGTCTTATATCGTACAATATAGAGCAATTAAATATCACATGACCCTCTTATATCAATACTCTTTAGCTGGTATAGAGCTAAGAATTCAGAGTGACTGTGACAAGAAAAGAAATGACAAGAGTATCAAAATGAACAAAAGTGTCACTTTCTCCATTGCAAATTAGCTGGATTTGTCGTCTTTTCAAAGTTTGATACTTGAAACAATTATTTAAACACAATAAACATTTCATTAGTAACTTTCTTCTTATTCTTTGCATCTCTTTGACGCACGTAGTTATACAACAGTTTCCCACTTTTTATGCATTATTGTTGCCCTCTGCAAGATATTTCAAGCTGCACCGGCTGAGCAGAAGAGGGCAGACAAAGAGCAGTGTTTAATCGTATGATCTCCGTCTCCACATCCGCATATATTTGTATTTGGTTTAATTCTGTAGCGCCATCTGGTCTCCCATTCCTGTTCTCAGTGTTTTCCACTGAACCCAGGTGGCTTCTAAGTCTGAAAGAAACGGTTGCAAAAGAGGAGATTCTCATGTGAGTTGGATGGGCGTGGTGGTATGGCATTCTCTAACCTCTGGTTCACATCTGTGGTGTGGGCCCTTTCTGGGTCAATTTTGTTACCCTATTTTGTCATAGCTACTTTCTTAGTTCAGTAAATAAAAAAAAAACGTGTATCAAAGAGTGATTCGTTGTTATAACATAAACAATCCATTTTATTTTTTTATTTTTGGAGGGCGGAGGGCTGACATCGGTTAATGCCCTGAAAAAAAAAAGGTTTGTTTAATTGTTTTAGGAAATATACAATGTTATCCTGTTAGTTGATTCTTATTTGCGTGTCTTTGAAACGTGTGTGCGTACAAGTCCCCACTTTTTTATGCAGTCCTTTGTAATACTATTGTATTCTGCAAGGTATTTCAAGCTGTACCGGTTGGGCAGTAGGTGGCAGAGAAGGCACCGTGTTGCATCGTTTGGTCCTCCTCGCCACATTCGCATATGGTTGGGTCAGTGCTGTAGCTCCATTTACTCAGAGGAACATTTTGATTGCAACATTACTGTTCTCAAACGACTGAGTGTTTTCTAACGGAGCAAGAATGCTTCTGGACAAAGAAGGAAACGTTTCAGAAGAGAAGACTAAAATGGGAGAACTCTTTTGTAGAATAGTTTTGGAGCGCCATCTGGTCATAGCAACATTTCATCATCCCATTTCTGTTCTCAGTGTTGTCCACTGAACCCAAGCTGCTTCTGAATCTGAAGAAAGGGTTGCAAAATGAGAGATTCCCATGCGAGTAGGATGGGCACGGAGATTCTCTAACGTCTGGTTCACAGCTGTGGTCTGGTTCCTTTCTGGGAGATTTTTTTAGGAGTTCGACAAGGTTGAAGAAGCTTCCCCTTGACTTCAGTCGTTGGGTCGTTTGTACACATCAATTATTTGTTATACTGATAGCCTTTGTGATCTCGGCTGGCAATTTCATGTCTCCCAATTACAGTGGCAGAGATAGTGGGGTGGAGATGCAGATTGTTAAAGTTGGTAGTCATCACGCTATCAGTGTTCAAGCGACAAGTATTGTTCAGCGCTGGATCTATTTTTTCAGCATGCGTTGATTTTCCTTAAACAGGACACGCGTATACGAGTAACATAGGGCCAAGGCAAAACATTTTAATGGACGTGCTGTAGTTCTCCATTTGGAGTTAATCAGTGTCGGTAAGAATTTGTTCCTGGATCTGACTTTCAATTTTATCTTTTTTATATGTTTCTTGAAGGAGAGAGGCAGGAATGACGCGATTCTCATATCGCGTGATGTTTAGGGACAGGTTGGTCTCTAGATTACTGAGATGGGACGAGCAGACTAGAGTTTATTAACTTTGTTCTAAGCACGAAACAAAATCTTTATCTATTAATATAGATCAGAGGTCGTCAAACTACAGCCCGCAGGCCAGATCTGTCCCGCCAACGTGTTCAATTCGGCCCGCGGAGCTCTTATGGAAAATGTAAAAATATTCAGGAAAAATTTTTAAAATAAACATGTGTAAAAATAATGTGGCGTTTTGTTTTGTTTTTTTTTTTTTTTTTGTTTTTTTTTTTTTTCAAAAAAATGATTAAAAAATGGGATTTTAGGGAATCAGATTTCACTAAAAAATCAAAGCTAATTAGCAAAATAGTATAAAACACGCCCAGGTTTTTTCCCCCCACGTATCTCTAAAAAGTCAGCAATATGTTCCGCCCAAATTTTTTTAAATCTTTGTTCTGTTTATATATATATATATATATATATATATATATATATATATATATATATATATATATATATATATACACACACACACACAAACACACACACATACGTATATATAAAAAGAAGAATGGATTGTTTCTGGTTAACGAATAGCATGATAAAATCTGTGCAAACAGATCGCGTACACACTACACTACCTTCTACTCTAAGTCGTAGATTTGATGGCAAAATAGTTCTACGGGCTTCCTAATGTGACCAGCCGTTCGGGTTTCTAACCGTGGCATGAATACATTTGCTACTTCTGGCTACACGGATACGGCGAAAAAAAAACGGAGTTGACTATATGTCAGTTCGAGAGTACTAAAAGAATATCGATCGTCGACATTCTACTACAGGTGTCGCCAAACTACGGCCTGCGGGCCTGATACAACCCTCCAAAGTCTTAAATCCGGTTCGTGGAACTTTTATTGAAAACGTAAAAATATCAAGGAAAAAAAAAAAAAATAAATAAATAAATACATAAAATAAAAAAAAGAAAAAGAAATATGTTAAAATAGTGTGATGGTGTTGTTGTTTTTTTTTGTTTTGTTTTTTTTATTTTTTTTTTTTTCTTAAGAAAATAATTAAAAGACGATGTTTTGGAGAACCGGTTTCACTAAAAATCAAAACTAATGAGCAAAACAGTATAAAACACGTCCAGATCATTGTTTTTTTATTATTATTATTTTGGCCCGCGTATATCTAAAAGATTCAGCAGTATGCCCTCACGCCCCCCCTCCCTCTTCAAATACTTTGGTGACGCCTGATATAGATAGATAAACATTAGCATTCTGGTGATTTCGGCGTAAATTTATTTTATCAAATACTAGCCTGGGTGTTTGGAGGTGTATGTTGAGCAAAAAAAAAAAAAAATGCTATAGTGGCAGGCAGGCTCGAACCCGTATATGCGAAGAAGGAAAAGAACACTAAAAACAAACCGGGGGTGGCGAAGGTTTAAATTAGGGTTAGTCAATCGAAAAGAGGGGATGACTTTCGAAAATATCAGCGAAAAAAGCGACCCCAGTTGAAGGTGAAGTACTTGATGTTTTTAGCCAATTTTTCGATATTTGTTGTCCGAAGGGTCAAATCTTCAAAACGATAACGATCTCGTAAAAATCCGTCGCCTCTGTCGAAAGTTTTAAGCAGACCTACAAACATATATACATATATTTAAACAGACAAGTGAGATTTATATCAAATATGACCATAAAGAAAGAGAAGTAAAAAAAACAATTAATCAATTTATCTTTTCACTTCCGATTTAGAAATGGATCGAAACTTGTTGACAATTTAGTCCGCACCTCCTAAAAAAATGGAATATTAGAACAAAAACACTAAATATTTGTCCAGGGAATGCAACAATATTGCGAAACAGAATTATTTGTTTCATTAAAATAAATGATAAATTGATATAAAAAATTTTTTTAAAGATAATTGTTAATCAATAAAATCTCTTTTTTCAAACCAAATATGCAACTTAGTAAACCTTGCGACTGATATCACATATATGTAAGCAGTACATCAAAAGATGATGCATCTGATGTAGATATAAAGTTGAATTAACTTGACATAGGGCGCGTTGTCTCTACCGTTAGTGCTAGAAATCGACCCAATTTCGTATTTATTCAGTGAGACAACAAGATGTTTCATTTTCTGAGATGATTAAAACGGCTTGCATTCGGTTTGTTGAAGCTATAACCTGCACTCTATGATAAATATTTACCTGTACTGATTTGAATAGAAGTAAATATTTCTACTTCCTGTCACGCTAAAGTTCGCGAGTCAAACACGCCCCTCATTCTCTAGCCCGGAAAAAATATGTTAAGCGGGGAAAGGAAGCAATAAAGCAAATAGCAAGTCAGACAACCACCTCAGACTTGCCCAGTCATCTGAAATTAATTTGGAAAGAAATCCTCATCTGAAATGGCAATTATTTACGCATGAAAAATAAAATTACTGGCATAATTCTTTCATTGCATAGTAATATTTTAGTAATGCATCTAGATAAATAGCGAGTGTGAACACCGACGAAGCATATATTATTTTTTTACGGTCTAGTTGAGATTATATCAATAATCAATCATAAATCTTTTTATTATCCTTTAAAATATACGTATTGGTTATCCTTATTTTATCATTTTATTATATTAGCTAACTGTAACCAAAGGCCTGACCACTAGCGAAAGTCCATCGCAGAACGGGCGGAGATCAAAAGACTATTCAGGAAGGTCAGTCAACAAATTCAACAGATCACCAATACGATGCACCGACCTTCACCTGCGATGTCTGGAACCGACAATGTAGATCAAAGATAGGCTTATTCAGCCACAGAAGACGATGTTCAACCACCTCTACAGGTGCAACCAGCTTAGTCTTCTAGACTGACGGATGCTAACAAGTTATATTAGCTGACCATATGTTCAGGGGTAATTCGTTAGCTGACCAGTGTTCGGCAATCGTTGATAAGACTTATTGTTCTGTGACATAGATATTTGTAGGAGAAGTTTAAGATACATGTAATACGTAAACAGCAGACAAAGAAACTGCTAGGAAGTGAGTACTAAACAAAGAATTACAATCTTTCGGCGACTCCTTTGTAAAAAAAAAAAAAAAAAGCGGCGACTCCTTTGTAAAAAAAAAAAAAAAAAAAAAAAAAAAAAGTCTGCTTATCTTAAAAGTCGCACCGAAATAAGCAATAGTCTTGTGCCAAATTTTCCAGGTGAACGAAACGTGGTTACAAACTTTCGCTTCCATACGCCATCTTGTGATCATGTCAGATAAATAAACCAAAGGGAGATAACTCTGGTTCAACAGGCTCCTTAGAACTTCAAAATAAACATTAAATAGATATGAATTAAGTAGTCATGTGAGGATTCGCGAAAATTATGATGCTACCAGAAACAATATTGTCGCTGACTGAGAGCTTAAAACCGATCTAGCAGAACTTTTCAAATCGATCCCTCAAGCAATCAGATAAAAATCCGATGATACCCTCCTCAAGTATTAATTTTTCAAGTTTGACCCCTTAGCGGACATTTTTTTTTCCGAATGAAAATTTTTCCACATGTCTAAACCAAATTTCAAGTTCATAGATCTAAAATTTGTTGGGTGTATACAGGGTGTCCCAATAAAATGTATACACTCTTTAAATTATCTCAATTTGCTACATGAATAAGCTATGCCACGTTCACAAGCGATGTTTAGGAATAAAGAATGGCACTTCCAGCAGGATGGAGCACTTCCCTACTATCATCATGACGTAAGAGCATATCTTAATAGTCACCTGCGAAACAGATGGTTGGGACGAAAAGGAAGTATCGAGTACTATCCACGCTCACCGAATTTGAGCCCACCCCCTGGATTTTTCTCTTTTGGGTGGGGGCATGTTAAACACAGGATTCACACCACAAAACGAGTTACAATGAATGAGTTGAAAGCAACCATTGAAAGAAGATATGTCAACATACCAATTGAACTGATTAGGCACGTTTTCGATCCAAATCAATGAGCATCGTCAGCTGTTCATGGACCACAATGGCTAACAATTTGAACACTTTCGATAATTAACTGGTTCACAGTATTTTGATGTCTGAAACTTTTCTTTCTTACAATAAATGTTGGTTTTATGGTCATTTAAAGAGTGTATACATTTTATTGGGACACTCTGTAGATTAAGAAGTGTCCTCATATACATTCTCACTTTTATAGATATACTAGCCTTTCAGCCCGGCGTTGCCCGGGTGTTTGGAGGTGTATGTTAAGCAACAAAAAAAAGTGGTAGTAGGAAGGCAGGCTCGAACCCGTACTGCGAAGGAGGAAAAGGACGGGGAAAAAAACGTGATGTCTTTGCTGTTACGACCACCGCCAAACCGGAAGTGACGTAGGTTTAAATTAAAGCTACACAATCTAAAAGAGGAGACAACTTTCGAAAATATCGATGAAAAAAGCGACCCCCCCCTTGCAGGAAATTGCCCAGTTCAGGGTGAAGAAATTAATGTTTTCAGCCAGTGAGTGAACGGCTCAAGAAAAGGCTATTAAAATAAAACATCTTCCGGTACACAGGCAGTTCTACGGTGAAGGGGTGTGATTTTGCTGGGAGTCTGGAGTATTTACGTTGAGGGGGTATAAGGGAAGTAAGTTCATTGGAAAACATATCGTTTAAGTATTTGTAAAACAAGCAGAATTATGCAATACTGTGATGCGACAGGAGCTGGGTCAGTACGGGGCCTATTTTGGCAATTCCTTCGGTCGTTTGTTATATTGGTGTTTCATAGCTCAATTTAGTCTCAAACATTTAAGTTTGAAATGAAAAATTTCTCATCCTAACTTATTTTCTTTACAACCCCTTTCTTGTCGAAGTGACGCTAGTCTATCGTTATTTGCAAATATCTTGATACTCCCTGTAGAATATTAACAGCAAGAACTTGTCTATATACAACCACTACAAAGAACTTTCATTTCGCCCTTTCTCTACATAAAACAAACTAGAACTTCCATGATCAAAGTTTCTTTTCTAGATCTCTACATATACCGCTGGCAATGTGGTTGAATCATTCTAACATCCCAGGAAGCACCTTACTCCTGATGCAATACTCTATCTATAGAGTTAGATACACCCTAAGAAAGAGCACTGCTGCCATATATGGAGAAGTATCGCCCAGAAAACTCTTTCTTTATAGAGTACAAAATCGACTTCGTAATCTAGCGAGAAATGATCTCCTCTCTTCTCTAAAACCCCTATCTTTATTTGCATGATAGATGCTCGATTGTGCTCTATCCTTTGTTCCTCCTGTAAAACATTTACAGCAATAACTCGTTCAGCTACAATTACTACAAGCAACTTCTCTCTCTCTCTCTCTCTCTCTCTCTCTCTCTCTCTCTCTCTCTCTCTCTCTCTCTCTCTCTCTCTCTGCCAAACTCCGATGAACAAAGCTCTTTCCTAAAACTTCACATCTGTACTGGAGCTGCTTTCCAGCTGATTACAGAATTGTCGTTTTAAAGTCTAATGTAAACAAATACTGGTTAAAAAAAATATTTAATTTATCTAATGCTACCCATTCCTCACATCATTTCTAATATCCTCCTAGCGTTTATCATAATCCATTTGACAATCTAGTTTACCTTTATCCTCGAGTGGCCTCCGGTCCGAGATAAATTGTGACCTGTAGCATTTTTTTTCTTTGTCAGATGCAAATATTTAAAGGGAACATCTTAGAAATACTCGTTCTTATTTTAACTGGATTTTCTCTTCGGATTCCGTTCGTCAATGGTTAACGGGGGTTACATGTGATCGCAATGGAAACAGAATACGAAACGGTTGTAGAGAGAAGGGGAATAAAAGATGTTACTCAAAGGTTGTAATTTACTCCTGCGCAAAGGTCAACTTCAAGATGAAAAGACGAGGTCATGTACTTGCTTGTATGACCTAGATGTCACGACTCACGCTGCAAATTCGCATTTTTTTACGAGTCTGGCGCAGAGCATGGTACGGTTTTAGCATTTTCAGGAATTCAATTAATAAGAATTAATTTCTACAATTGGGGCCAAATAGTCTCGAAAATAAATTAAAGGAATTCAAAAATAATAGTTAAGAAATAGGTATTTTTTTTAGACGGCAAACCGAAAACAAATATATGACAAATAAATATTACCAAAGGCAAGATAAGGTACCTAACTACATAAATGTTTTGTGTTTTAACTTTTTTAAAAGCGTTGACTTAATTTGAAACACAAGTGCCGAGTTATAATTTAGAACGTCAACAAGAAGGTAACTATATCTGGAGTTTCGATAACCGTTCAAAACTAAAACGAAAACAAAATACTGATAGAAATCTACCTAATATATACCAAATGTCACGGTAACATTTATTGGGTGGATTTCTGTCAGTATTTTGTTTGATTTTTATCTATTATCGAGATTCTAAAGATTACAGTTCACCATCTTGTTGATTTAACTTAAGCGATCAGCACCAA
The DNA here is from genome assembly GCF_053919585.1 of Euprymna scolopes. NCBI lineage: Eukaryota > Metazoa > Mollusca > Cephalopoda > Sepiida > Sepiolidae > Euprymna > Euprymna scolopes. The sequence goes on along the minus strand of NC_136483.1, from coordinate 103,459,469 downwards.
TTGCGTTTCAAACTTAATAAACGCTTTAAAGTAAGTTAAACCAAAAAAATACTATATAGGTGGGTAGAAGACTAACTTATCTTGCTTTTGGTAACATTTATTTTATATATTATTATTATTATTATTATTATTATTATTATATATTATTATTGTTATTATATATTATTATTGTTATTATTGTTGTTGTTATATACTTGTTTCTTGGACATTTTTTCGGTTTGTTGTTTATTGTAAAAAAAAAAATGCCCAAACAATTATAAGAACATATTTT
>NC_136483.1:103356698-103456698 GCF_053919585.1 Euprymna scolopes | reverse complement strand
TGCATCCTTTTCTTTTACGCACTCCCAATAATTTAATATTAACAGTACTTACATTATGATTATTGATAATGGTTGTGGCGATGTTATGTAATGTTTAAATTTAATGTTTACTTTTAATTTTGCCTTTATTTTCATTTTATTTATTTTATCCTATTCTTCTTAATATTAAAATTTTTTTTTCATATTTAATTTTACATCTAATTTATGTCCAACCTTATTATCACTACTATTATTATAATTGTCATTACTATTATCTATCGTACTATTATAATTACCCTACTATTATTTGGTATGTTTTACAACTCTCATAAGTAGCTATGGTTCCGTTACTCCCCCATTTTAACATCAATATGTATACTTAACCTCTTACATCAAGTTATTCGCACTCATAGTCATTGCCATTCTAATCTCCAACCGCCCTCTTATGATCATACTCCATATATCATAACAGTAGAAACTTATAAATATATTGCAGCATATTACTTTCCAGTTTTACAACCTTACATAACCCCCCCACCCCACCATATTAATAAAAAATTACCCGCTCTATAAAAAATAGACACCCCATAAACCGTTAAAATAAATCACCACACAGCAGCAATACACCCCCTATTCAACCATAACACATTTACCCCTTAATCTAAATACTATGTTAAAGACAATGTATATTCTTATATATTATACTATATATAATAAGCTTCTCCTTATTTATTTAGAATTCATTAAAGCTTCCCCCTACACTCTATAATTCCTCTTAATATTTTCCATCCCTAACGAATCTTACGCTAGACGCCGTATCCCCACCATGCTATAAACCACATTCTCTGCTCTTCTGATGAGAAGCGTTAGGCTTCGAAATGCCCTGGCATAAAGAGTCCTTTCTATTCCCCAAATTTTGCCTGTATTCCATTATTCAATAAATGATCCACTCTATATCTACCTATATATAGTTTTGTGTCTTCATTTCATTCTCTTGTTGTCCTATTGTGTGTATATATATGTGTGTGTGTGTATATGTATATATATGTTTGTGTATATGTATATATATAAGTGTATATATATGTGTGTATATATATATGTATATATATATGTGTGTGTATATATGTGTGTGTATGTATGTATATGTGTGTATATGTATATATATGTGTGTGCGTGTGTATATATATGTGTGCGTGTGTGTATATGTATATATGTGTGTGTATATATGTATATATGTGTGTGTGTGTATACGCATATATATATGTGTGTGTGTATATATATATGTTTATATATGTGTGTACATATGTATATATATATATGTGTGTGTATATGTATATATGTTTGTGTATATATATATATATATATATATATATATATATTATTTAGGTTTCTCCTTTTTAGAGCTTTAGTTTGCAGGAGTTTTTTTTGAGGGGGGGTCAGGTTTTTAGGAAAACTATTTTTAGGTAATATTCAAATACGAATAAGAACAATGTTATATGATAAACACAAGAAAAATAATAAATCCGAAAGCATTGGTTCACAAAAGACAGATTTTTCTATGTTTAAAATGGAAGCTTACATAAATAGGACAACATAGAATAGGTGTTAATATTTTCAGAGTCTTTGCCAAACAAGGAGATTCTTTAGCTGAAATAGCAAAGAAGTCTTAGTCGATAATTTAAAGGTCGTTAATTATCGTAATCGAACTCCCTTACTCAATTATACAAATCATACGAATTGATGAAAATTTATTAAGGACATTCTATCCTCATTTGTTTCATTGTAGAAAGGAAGTTCAGTGAGAAACGTTAGGAGTATTTAAACTGAATAAGTTTATACATTCATTTTTGACAATATGATAGAGTTAACGTGTGTGTGTATGTGTGTGTTAGTGTTCGAATTGCGTATGCTTATGAATGCATGTGTGTGTTTGTGTAAGAGTGCGTATGCTTATGAATGCATGTGTGTGTTTGTAAGTTGATAAAGTGTTATTTTAGCTTTCTCATCATCTGGCACGCGAAAACAAAAAGCTGGCGTAAAGCAGATGTTAGCTTTGTCGTATATTTTAGCTCAAACTTTTTGTGAAGGCACACTCTGGCATTCAGGTTGGATGAAAACGGCAAATTTGATACATTCAAAGAAATATATATGACTAAAAGACTTGTTTTTTACAAACTCAGTCTAGTGCATATGTCGAGTTATGTGCGTGGTAACGAGTTTTAAAATTGTGATTTTGGACACTTTCAATTGTTTTCATTGTTGAAAAAGCCCGCGAAACGAGCGAAACGTCGAATATTTAGGTCTTCCGTTTCCATTTTTAAAATCATATCGTCGGATTTTTATCTCTTTTAGTTATTCCCGTCGAAAAATAAACTTTACCGCTCGTTACATATTTACTATGTTTGAATGTATTTTGTTAGGAAGGCTCCTGCTGATAAAGCCTGATTTTTTACAGTGTAACGTTTATTACATTTTTTTTTCTTAACTAAATATAGTTTAAAACGAAAATAAAAATAATCCAAAATATGCTACGATAACCGACGTCATAGTTGAAACTAATATTATATTCATCGTTATTTAAGATTCTTTTGAAACATACACACACAATATCTGCTGGTGAGAATTTGAATGCTTGTTAGAATTTGAATGCTTGTTAGAATTTGAATGCTTGTTAGAATTTGAATGCTTGTTAGACATTACAAGATAACCTGGTGTGAGGATACTTCTCCCTAAAAGTAAACCCTGGCGAAATATTAAAAATACGAGGAGTGATCCAAAAGCAATACTTCTAATTTTTATTCGTATTATTTGGATTCATCAGACTACTGTTCTCATCTTGAGTGTGATTTTTAACAACGTTTCGGTCGATGTAACCTCCGACCTTTTTCATGCGTATCTTGTCGGACTCGGAAGTGTTTCTGTCGAACTGGGGAATTTGGACGGAATTTCGAGCGGAGGCCTTTATTTATTCACGGGGGTAGTGTGCTCTTGTTCCATCAGCCATGAGTGGATAGATGTCCGCAAGGACCCGTGGCGCAGTGGTTAGAGTACTCGGAAACATCAATTGTAAAAAGTGATATTCTCCTGAAGATTGACGGTTCAATCCTCAGTGTCGGCGACCGAAAAATACAATTAAGAACTACTTAGGACCTCTATTCAGTCATGGCTGACGGAACAAGAGCACGCTATCCCCGTGAAGTAGATAAAGGGTTTCGCTCGAAATTCCGTCCAAATTCCCGAGTTCAACAGAAACATTCCCAAGTTTGACAAGATACACCTGAAGAAGATCGGAGGTTACATCAACCGAAACGTTGTTAAAAATCACACTCAAAATGCGAAGAGTAGTCCGATGAATCCAAATAATACGAATAACCAATCCTCACCTGAAAAATTCAAAAACGTCATTCTAATTTTTATTCCGCCCGAATGGATCAGAGAAGATTGCAAATCGATTTGTTATGATAACTGAACTTATGCATTCATTACTTGAAGGTTTCATTTTTCTGTTGCAGATATCGACGGTGTGAGACTCTAAGAAAACCACCCATGTCATAGACATGCGTCAGAATCAGATCTGTCTTTGAATTCTTGACAAAAGTGCATCAAGAATGGTGGTATAGCTATGTAGAAAAATAAATTCTGGAGCACGAAAGGTCGCTAGTTTTAATGGTATCACCCCCATCTTCGTATCCAAACCGGAAGTTGCGAATGTATTAAATTAAGGCTGGTAAATCGAAAAAAGGGGATGACTTTCGCAAATATTGGCGAAAAAAGCGACCCCTCCTTATAGAAAAGTGCCCAGTTGAGGACGAAGAAATTGATATTTTTAGCCAATTTTTCGATATATGTCGTCCGAAGGGTCGAGCTTCAAAACGATACCGATCTCGTGAAAATCTGTCGCCTCTGTTGAAAGTTTTAGACATACATACATAATACATACATGCATTTAAACAGACAGGTGAGATTTATATTATAGATGGTGCACCTTTTCCAAGTGATGGTACCTCAAGTAACACTACAAAGCTGGATTTTCCATCAGACGAGACGAATTCTTGTCCTGGAATCCAGCAAGGCCAAAACAAAACAGAAGAAAGATATACTATAATATACTTCCATGGTCGATTGTGGAGAAGAAAAATTATGTTCTCGGCTTCTTTACTGACTCGGTGTTTTTAGAGGTAAAGAAAGACTTTAATGCAATATTCGAATATCTATGTATCTCACGTAGAAATCGAGTGTTGGCCCCAAAGACGGGGGTCCCTTAATTTCTGCGAACTACGATTGAAATAAAATGAAACAAAAAAAAAGTGACGAAAAATTAACGTTCTCCGCTTCTATACTAACTCAACGTTTGAGAAGTAAAGGAGAACTTTATTCGAACACCCAGAGATTTATGTGTAACGTTACATACGTTTCCATACGCGTTGAGTTGTTACTATGTATCCATCACGTTACAGACTCAGTCGCAAAGGACATAAGAAAGAAATCGACTCCTATTTCTTTTTTTTTTTTTTTTAATGAAGCAACCGACATTTATTTGCAGATCTTTTCCTGTCGCCCTCGGTCACCTTGCTTAACACGTCTGTCTCTGTCCTTCTCTGACGTGATTACCGAATACCTTTCGAATAACGTTCAAATACCGCTCCTTCTTTGGCGTGATCCCGCTCTCTCTCTCTCTCTTTCTCTCTCTCTCTCTCTCTCTCTCTCTCTCTCTCTCTCTCTCTCTCTCTCTCTCTCTCAGCACGTTCTTTTTATAATCGTTTTCCTTTTTCCTTGCCGTGACGTCATCTCGAATACGGCTCGGTCATTTGCATGCAGCTTCTATACGCGCATCCGCGCTCTGTTACATATGCATCTCATATAGAACAAGTATTAGCCCCGTAAAGGGGCTGCTTTATTTCTAAGAATTTACACTGAAGTAAAATGAAACATCCACACACACGATTTATTTATGTAGAAGATTTTCTTGAATTTAAACCAACGATTTTTCTGATTGCGAAAGAGATCATTAGATTAAACAATGGCGAAGACGAATAATCCGTTATTTAATCTGACTTGCATTTCAGTGGAGATGCAATCTATGCCCTCAACATTTTTAACATTACTCTCTCTCTCTCTCTCTCTCTCTCTCTCTCTCTCTCTCTCTCTCTCTCTGTCTCTCCCTCTCTCTCTCTCTCTCTCATAGTAACATATATATTACTTGTCTTTCTCTTTCTTCTTATATCTTCATTCTCTCCCTTATCTTCCCTATTCTCATCGCTCCTAACCATTCTCTATCGCCTTTTCTCTCTTACTCTCTATCTACTCCACTCTCTCTCTCTCTCTCTCTCTCTCTCTCTCTCTCTCTCTCTCGCGCGCGCGCTAGCGCGCTCTGCTTATCTCTCTCTTTCTCCTGCCCTCACTTTAGCTCCCTCTCTTCCCTTCTTCTATCTCCGGCATGATCGTGTCACACACACACACACACACACACACACACACACACACACACACACACACACACACACACACACACACACACACTATTCTTAACAAATATTTTATACCATGCTATTGTATATGTTTTGCTTAATACTCGTTAATCATTCAACACTTAAAAATAAACTGTCAGATAACACATTCGTTGATGCTTTATGAACAAACAGTGGAATTTACGGCGTTGCCCGGGATTGAATAAAAAATGATATGTCCTTTCATGCCCAACCCATAAGATCGTATTACCTCTTTATTCTCTTCTTTTTTTTCTTCTTTTTTTTTTTTTTTTTTTTTTAAACATTTCATATATTCAATTGTGAGGGTGGGGCTCATGGGTGTATTCCAAATTGATTAGATAGAAGACATTTACATTTCTGTAAATGTATAGTCTTTAATTAATCTTAAGTGTCACCAGGCGTTTTCCGGGAATTAATGAAGACACCCATGTCTTCTTGCTCCAAGCCATGGACCTCATTTTACCGTTGGTATTTTTTTTTTTTTTATTTCTATACTTTTCCAAGCTAAAAATTAAATCAAATAAAACGTTGTATTGCCTTTTCATGCATGCGAAACGCGAACACAGACCCAACGATAGCGTTGTACTATTTTTGATCAAAATGAAATATATTTATTCAAGCACCCTGGCTACAGTAACTAGCTTTAAAATATAGATGTTTTCTGGGGTCTATCTGCCAAATCTCTAATGATATATGCATGTAATATTCCGACTTTCTGTTGATGAATACTCTCCGACTGTTTACTGTCTATGCCCGCTTATTTTACATTTATAGAGTCTTTATTTGGCATTTATAGAGACTTAATTTCCCTCAATCTCTGTGCTAATTTCTGGTGCCCTGGAAATAGAATACCAGTCTACGAAGTACAGGGTGATTATGTGACTGGGTCCAAATGTCTTGGCAGTCAGTAACTATCACTTCCTAGACTGATGGTGTGTAAACATGAAATACTAGTGTCTGTAGGTAAAAAATAATTGTTAATATTTATGTTAAAATATTACATATATATATATATATATATATATATATATATATATATATATATATATGTATATATATAAACCTTTGTATTTTTATCGAGTAATAAATTTATTGTAAATATTTAATTTAAAGAATCTAATTCTAAATTTTTACTTATAAATACACGAGTAAAAATTTGGAATTAGGTTTTCTGAATAAAATTAAATTAGAGAATTTAATTCCAAATTTTTACTTAAATATAAGTAGAAAAAATTGGAAATATATTCTCTCAATTAATAGTGTAAATAATTTTACAACATTTTCTTAAAGCGTCTTCTCTTTGACATCAAATCAACATAGAACAGAAGAAATGGTCCTTTACCAGCTTCTTATTTTTGCATTTCACGTATGACCGTCGTAGGAATGTTACAAGTTTTCTAACTAGGGCTATGACAAGAGAATATTGTTATTATTGTTTTGACTCTCGAGTATATATCCGACACGGTTAGACGCAGTTAATCAATCGAGAATCACATCACTCTATATAAAAGCATATAAAATAGTAACTGATATATACTCGGGAGTGAAAATAATGAAAATAATATTCTCTTGCCATAGTTATAACATAGAACGAGATTACATTTTCTATTAATATTACAGAATAGGTGTTTGAATGAAAAAGTTTTGAAGTTTATGGGTCAGAGAGTGACACCGGACGGAAGTTGTAAACCACTTGATTTTTAGGTGAATCAATCTCTCTCTCTCTCTCTCTCTCTCTCTCTCTCTCTCTCTCTCTCTCTCTCTCTCTCTCTCTCTCTCTCTCTCTCTTAGCCAGCGTGATTTCAAGCAGAGTAGGGCAGGGTAGGCGGTCACGTACGATGTTATTAATATCACGAGACGGGTTATGTGCCATTCTCTGTTTTTCCCCCTCTAACACTTATAAAAAAAATTCAATTTATTTATTTTTACGGTTTAAAATAAAGTTTTCCTTCATTTCTGGACATCCGATATTAAATTAAATTACTGAAATACTGTTGACATTTTCTTTTTCGGTGGGACGGGTTCATTAGTATCTCGTTTGAAGAAACAAAACGTTTCCTTTCCAGCTGGAGGTTTTCTCAAAGCCAAGTCTATGTCATTGTTGAAATGGCTTGTTTTCTTTTGGTTGAAGAATGATCCTGACCTTATATACTTGTAGGGGCCCCACGTACATTCATTTCTGATCTACCTCTGCATTCCATGTTTAAAAAGGATGTGTCCTCTATAGTATCAGACGCGACCGAATGGTTAATTGTAGGCATAGACCGATTCATACCATCTAAAAAATTCCAACAAAAACCTAACAGCCAGCCATGGTTCTCCCTAGAATGTGCTGCTGCCACCGCGCACAGAAATCACTTTTTCCATAGCTACCAACTTAATAGATGCACTGAGACTAAAGCTGCTTTCAGGAACGCCAGCAACCACTGTAAAAGAGTAATAAAAAATGCAAGAGAGCTATATGCTCAGTCCGTTAAATCCAAAGTTGCTGAGCAGCGGCTTGGTTCCCACCAGTTTTGGCAAATAACAAATAGGATCCTGAACAGAAGCGTGCGTTCTATCCCAAACATTATCAATGGGCTAGAGGCATCAAACAAGACCAAACTATTTGCCAAGAACTTTGCAGCTAATTCTACCCTATGCGACCAAGGCCATCAACTCCCCGTATTTTCTCCTATAACACACAACACGCTAGGTAACATACAAATATCTGTGCGTGAGGTCGCCAAGCTAATCTTAATTCCAGTAAAGCAACTGCCCCTGACGGCATCCCAATTATAGTGTTAAAAAAGCTTCAACCAGAACTTACTCCCATACCTACGAAACTGTTTAAGCGTTGACTTAAGGAGAAGTGCTTTCCACCACCCTGGAAAACATCATCAGCATGCCCTGTATTTAAGAATTCAGGTGATAAGTCATCTCCCTCTCAGTACAGACCAATAAGTCTCCTATGTGTCATAAGTAAGTTGCTGGAATCCATATTAAATAGAGAAGCAGTCAACCACCTCAGCAGAAATAACCTTCTTAGTGACACGCAATATGCTTTCCGCTCTGCTAGATCTACCGCAGATGTGCTAACGGTTATATCTCATAGGATTAACGAATCTCTCGACAAAGGCTTCCTTTCTAGGGCAATTGCTCTTGACATATCAAAGGCCTTCGATAAGGTATGCCATAAAGGCCTACTTCACAAGATTTCCAGCTACGGTATAACTGGAAATGTTTTCTCAATTATTAAATCATTTCTCTCTGATTGGCTCATAAGAGTAGTGGTTGATGGGTAAAAATCAGAGGCCCACAGTATTAATGCTGGAGTCCCTCAGGGGTCCATCCTGTGCCAAACTCTCTTCCTGATCTACACCAATGATCTCCCTAAACACATACTTAAATCATTCGTTGACATCTATGCTAATGACACGACCATCTACGGCAACACATCAAAGGATGTAAATGACAAAGTTCTCTCTGATTCTCTCTCTCCTGTGATCTCGAGCGCGTGGTACAGTGGTGGAAGAGATGGCTGGTTACCTTTAATGCATCTAAAACCAAGCTCCTATCTTTACATCATCAACGCTCTGATTCCCATCTGGTACCAATTGAAATGGGTGGCTCTCGTCTAGGGGAGGCCCCATGCTTTGACGAGCTTTTGGGTTTGACCTTTACTCCAAATCTCCAATACTAATAAAATACTGCAACACTATCCTATTGATTACTGTACACAAAATAACCCTTATCCCCGAGTGGCTTCTGGGCCTTGATAAGTGGTGATCTACATGTAAAAAAAAAAAAACTCCAAGACTTTGCCTTCTCACCCTTTGAGAAGGAGTTACTTTATTGCTAATCGCCTGAGACACCTTTATTGGGAAATTCCGACAAAAGTGCTTAAACATTTTTTTCTTTTTTGTTTTTGCAGTTCAGAGGGCTCTTCCTCTAGTGCCTAGCTTATTAAATCTCACTTTTCCGACCTTATGTCACATCTCCCTGCCATGGATATCATTTTCTTAACGTTTTGGCTAGGAGCAAAGTGTAGTATCTGTACTGATACTATACTTTACGGAATTTTTTTAGTTTGTTTCAGTCCAAAGTGCTACCTTTTGAGATTTTCTCCACCATTAGAAAACCGACCTTGTGTCTAACTCTGTTCTCGTGGGGAGACAAGTAAATAAGAACACGAACAAATATCTGTAACATTGCAGTTAACAATGAAAGTGCTTGACTGTGACAGGCCAACAAAAATTGCATTCTGTTTAATAACTTTAAACACTTGAGGCAGACCAATCTTATTTTTCGGCACGTACACAGAGCTAATGTCACAATAGAGACGCCCATTGTCATCAAACTTTAAATTGTAATTTAATAAATGCTAGAAAAAAATTGTAATTCGTTGGGGCACCCATTGGGCTTGGATCCGATTGTTTGAATCGAGAAAGGGTGAATTTGCCAAATCAATTAAATGTTTTAAGTAATAGAAACATAAAATGCCAAATTATTTAATGTCTGTACGCTATATATTCTTCTCTCTCTCTCTCTCTCTCTCTCTCTCTCTCTCTCTCTCTCTATCTATCTATCTATCTATCTCTCACTCATATATATATATATATATATATATATATATATATATAATGTTGTTTTGTGTGTATGTTTTTCCCCATAGGTTCCGAAACGGCTGAGAATATTTTTGCAAATTTCACACAAAAGTTGATTTATATTTCTGGCAGTGTTCTTATATATGTTTTGTACAGAAATTAATCCGATAAATATCGAAAATATCCGATCTTAAAAATAGTCTTCCTTCTCTTATGAATAAAATTATTTCTTACAGGGGGAATATTTTACATTACACCGGTATAACCTAGACCGGTGTAACGTTAAATATTCCCCTGTGAAAATTCTTCTTTTTTTATCTATGAGAGAATAAAGACTATTTTTAAGATCGTAAAAGCCCAAATATCAGCTTACGTGATATTGTAAACAAACACAGACCGAATTTGATAGATGACACTATTATTATTATTTTTATTTATTTATTTATTTATTTATTTATTTATTTATTGCGAATTAGTCCACCAGGCAATTTATTCCTTGTAATATATAATAATCAATAGAGGATTGATCTCTCTCTATATAAATAAAATGAACTCATTTTTTCCCGTCTGATTTTGACCTTAATAGGATTAAAAATCAAGATATTTCATGCAAATATAATATGCACAAACGGCAGAACAATATCTGAGGTGTGTTATAGGCTTATTATTTCTCAAATTCCTCGATAATCTTAGATTTCTATACTTTTTCTGCGGAGAAGTCACGGCCAAAATCGGTTAAGATCAATGGAAGTGGTAAAATATTTTCTCTCTAATAAATTCCTCCTCCCCCTGCCACCACTTAACACCGTTTGGGGATCGTTCACAAGGAATAGTTGAGAAGAGAACACCGGTTTGGCTTCGTAGTTCTTTCATGTGAAGTTATTTAAAATCACTAAACTAGGCTGCAGTGCTCTGTGGCGTAGTGGTTAGCGTGCTGGACAATTCACATTATACTTTCACGTTCGCGCCGACCTACCGTAGTCGTTTTTTTTTTGTTTTTTTTTTTCCTAAACAACTGGAATGGACTTTTCTTGGTGGCCGAACTGTTAACGTTTCAGATGTTGTTTTTTTTTCACACTTTATTTTCCTACTTTTACTCATGACTCCGGGTTTGATCCTTCCTACTTACCTACCATAACATTTTTTAAAACTCCCCCCCCCCGTCCCGGAAACAAACACTCGGGCAACACCGGGTACCCCCGCTAGTTCTATAATAATACATACACAATCTGCATAAATTAAAATATGTTTAAGCGTATTGTACGACTGGGCAACGCCGGGCGTCTAGCTAGTACATACACACACACACACACACACACACACACATATATATATATATATATATATATATATATATATATATATATATATATATATATATATACTAGGGGGGTCCCCCGACTTTGTCCAGATTTCGTATATATCATTACAGAGTCGTGATTTCAAAAGTAAAAAAAAATATTTAGGTGCCATCAGCTAGAATCGAAACCGAAACTGTAGCATTTAAAGCCGGTGGCGTTACCGTTGCACCAATGTGGCACGCATATAACTAAAAAAAAAAATCTAAGAAGAATGTTAATAATATTTAACGATTTTTTTCAATTTTTACTCATTTTTGACACGTTATAAACAATTTTAACCGGCTAAATACCCATAAAAGAACGGCCCGTAAAAAATCCAATCATTTGAGGCCCTAGCTCTGCTCTGCGACTTTTAGTTTCGGTTGAGATAGAGTTTGAAAATATGGAGACAGACCGACAGACAGGCTGAGAGACAGGATAACATATAGCCGTTTTGTATAATCTTTAGCTCTTCCCCTTTCGGTTTCAGATTAAATAGTTTTAGTATTGTAGTGTCATTTTCTTTTGTTTATAATGGACTAATGTAAGAGAGGGAGGGAGCGATAGAGGTACGGAAACGATGACGATAGAAACGATTTATAATAAGACTGATGTAGAAACAAAATGCATTGAGATATGAAGAGGGTGATAAATCAAAACGTAGGAAAAGATGGGATTGCGAAAAAAAAGCGTGAAACTGTCCTATTGCTATTTAATTGCTTCCCCACGAGACCAATGTATTACACAAGGCTGTTTTTAACGTGGTGGAAAAACCGGCTCCCTAAAAAAGGGCATGCTGGAAGTAGGCAAAAAAAAAAAAAGAATAAAAGCTGCCTTGATGTAGAAAAGGTTTCGCTTTCATCCACTAAGTACAAATTAACTGTAAGTGCAGCATCGGAACAGACACAACACTTGGATCTTAGCCCAAAGGCCAAATCTACTTTTTCTATATTCGTTCTTTCGTATTACTGCATACTTCAAAGACGCAAATAATAAGGTAAATTACATTGCCGAATTTAGTAGAAGGACAATAGAAACTAAGGCAAGAAAAAAGTGGCAACCATTTTTCGTGGTAAAGGTTCATGGTGAGTGACCTATTTGCCAAAGGAAAAAAAAATAAGAATAAAAAAGAAACATTAAGAAGCAATTTGGTGAAATAGCAGGAGAATATTGGTTTGATTTGCTACGTTTTATTTAAATAAGCTGTTTTGATTAATATATAAATTAGTGATCCATGAATATAAAAGGGTCTCCACTACAGTTATTCAGTAAGTTGATATTAAAATCAAATACGCAAGTACACGCACACACACACGCACACACACACACCTCACTCTCTCTTCCCACCTCAGCCAAGAGAACATTAATCTCTCTCTCTCTTCCCACCTCAGCCAAGAGAACATTAATCTCTCTCTCTCTCTCTCTCTCTCTCTCTCTCTCTCTCTCTCTCTCTCTCTCTCTCTCTCTCTCTCTCTCTCAACCGGAGAATGTGGTGCTTTGTGAGAAACCAGACACATCGCCACTGGAGCATATAATCGAGGCCGATTTGTAAGGCGTAATCTCTAAGACGAGTTTGACAGTAATATGTTTGTTCACATTACATTTAAATTCCTGAAACGTTTGTAAGACGATAAAATATAAGCATTCGCCGAAATAAAAATGTTTTACATGATTGTGAACTGATGGGTTTTCTTTGATCAGTGGAATTCAACCACATGGGCACTGTTAGAAAGTTATAAACTAAAAGGTAGTCAACTAGCGTTTATGCATTGTTCATGACTTCCGTCGGCCGAACACTCTGGATTATCTAATATCTGCGCTCGAATTGAGCGTTTATTAGTTATTAATTCCCTTCATTCTCATGGCAATTGTTTGATGACCTGGAGGTAAAAGCTTAGCAAATGAAATCTGAGGTGGTTTTGTGGCTGGGTTCGAAGTAATTATCATCTCCTACGTCGAATCTGACGTAAGCATGAAACACTAGTGTCTATAGGTATAAAAGAATAATTATTATTTAATTATATATATTGAACGTTTTCTATCTTGATAAGTATGCTTTGTTAAAAATATTTTCTTTATTAAAATTAAAAATTTAAAAGTTATATGACTTATCTGCCATCAGCTAGAATCGAAACCAAAACATATATCTTTCTAGTGTTATTCGTTACTATCTAAACTAAGTCCGTATGCATATAAAACTTTAAGAATTAGCGTAGTTAAATGTATATTTGTGTATGCGTAAAATTAACATCTTTCGCCGACTTATGCCTGCTAAATTCCAATTTTTCAATTTTAACTGCTTGGCAGCTATTTTTACCAGATAAAAAACAAAAAGTGAATTTGTTTCACAAGTCCGAATTACCTATATATCAAGCTTCAAGTTTGTAAACTAAAAATTGGCAGAGTAGTTTGGTAGAGACCGGTCCACATATACATAGATGAGTTCACTTGTCTAATCGTAAAATACGATGAAATATGATATTTAATTTAAGCATATTTCGTATTTATTATTATATAGGCAATTCTGTATTGATTATTATATTGTACCCAATATATAGTAGTGATTTCAAAAGTTTTTTTTTCTTTTTAATATGGCTTTGGTACCATTAGTTTCATTCGAAACCAAAATATGTAGCTCTCCAGCATTATTCGTTACTATCTGACCTAAGCCTATATGCATATCAAAACTTTAAAAAAATAATGTAGTTAAACGTATAAATGTATATTTGTGCATGCGTAGAAGTAACACGTTTAGTTGACTTACGTATGTCCAAATGCTATTTTTATTTGGACATTTCCAAATGCTGTTTTTTATTTGGATTTATCAGCTATTTTTACCGGCTAAGAACCAAATCGAATTTGTTCCACAAGTCCGAATCCACTATACCCCAAGTTTCAAACGTGTAGATCAAACATTGACAGTAGTTTTGTAGAGACCGTCAACATACAGACATACTAAGTCACTTATATATGCATGTCTGCTGACTTGACATTTATATGTACTTAATTTCTCTCAAATATCGTGTCAATTGTTAATGGGGTTGAGCTGACCCACGATGCCAATGGTGACTTCATGACTGGCTTCGAATTTCCCGACAAGCAGTAATTATCACTTCCTAAAACAATGATTGCCTAAGCATAAAACACTAGTATAAAAATAATTGTTAATATTTATTTTAAAAAATATTTACTAGTTAATCATAATATTTCTTTTGCAATGACAGAACTGTCGATGGTTTTGCAATTATTTCGTCACGTAGAAATATGAGACAACAAAAAGCAATTATACTATGCTCATCAGAAACCCGATAAAAAAGAACATATATAAAAATGTTGGATTATTCAAAAGATTTCAAGGTTGAAAGGGAAAACAGTTAACACTCATGCGAAAGCCCCCTTACCCTATTAATGTATGATAAAATTTAGATGAAGCCACCATTTTGAGTTCACTATCCAAAGTTGTCTTTAATGAAAAAAAAACAAGAGCACAGATAATAAAAGCTGAAACAGCAATTGGTTAAATATAGTTTGAAATTTAGTTGTATTATTATTATTATTATTATTATTATTATTATTATTATTATCATCATCATCATCATCATCATCATCATCATCATCATCATCTGTTAGATCATTACAGAAAAAAAATCCGAAAATGCGGTTTTTGTTTGTGAATTACATAATTTTCCTTCTTGGCCTTTTGGTCAAGATCAAAGTGTAGTATCTATTCTTCAGATGCTGCACTTCATTTTCTTGTTCTCTTTCGGTGGAGGAGAAATCCTTCACGACTGAGACAATTTTTATTTTTGTACCTTTCCTCCACGTTAAAAAATGACCCTGGTGTCTAACTCTGTCCCGTGGGGAGGCATAGTAAATAGGTACACAATTCTAGCATTCATCTCATACAAGTAAGAATATCTTAATTAGTCCAATATTCGGCCTATTACGATGTTGTCTAGATTACAATGATTTTAAAATTATACTAACTCCTATAATACTACATAAAGTCATTAGAATTTCTTCGAACTTCTGTTCTCTTCATGAGTGTTATTTGCACAAGGTTTCGGTCGATATGACCTCTGACCTTATTCAGGTGTACCTTGTGGAACTTGGGAATCTGCACGGAATTTCCAACGAAACTTTTATTTAATCCACGAGAGTAGCGTGCTCTCGTTCCGTCAGCCATGACTGGGTAAGAATTCCTAAATTATTCGCATTAAGTAATCATGAGAATTTATAGTTAAGCTTTATTTAAAATTAATTAAAATGAATTACTGTTAATTAAATCAGATAAGTGCCATAATTATTAAAAATAAATAAAACGTTGAAAATCAACACATAATACTGTATTTACAGGCGAACCACTTTCGGAATGGTCACTCGCAACACCTTCATGTTAAGAACAGCTTTCGAAATAGACACTCCATTTTGTGGGTAGGGAGTGTCAACATATTTGCCCCAAATTTATCCTTAATAATCGCTGACAGGATCCCCACGCGCAAATACTATGAACCAAAAAGAAGGGGGTGGCAGTCGCATAGAATTAGATTTGCTCTTCGCCTGGCGTACTAATCTGACAGCCAGTATTTTAAAATGCATCATACAGGGTTTTATATCTTGGAAAGTACTTGTATCCACCAAACATAAATGAGATTTTCTCAATCAGCATAATGGAAAACTCTTAAAAGTTGTCATTTTAAAGAAAAGTGTGTAGGTGGTGGTATGGTAAAAATTTATTTAGTTTAATACATACCTGCATAAAATAACGCGGCGTCAAATTAATTCTAAGTGGTTAAGGTCGAAAATGAAAAATAAACAATGGTATCCGTAAATATTAATGCAATGTTCCAGTGTTTTTTTGGGTGGAGGATTTCTGCGCAATACAAATGTGTGCATAGGTATAAAAAAATGTAAAAATCAAAAGAAAAGAAACGCCACGTTATAAAACAAAGTAAAAGAAAAAAACAAAACATAGCATCGTTGTTGTTTCGTTAAGAGAATCGAAATCGAAAAAATAAACAATGCTACCCGTAAATGTTATGTTTTTTTTGTTTTGTTTTTTCAGGGATTGTTTTTGTAGGAGGTAGTTACGTGGTGATAATGTGTGCGCGGGTAACTGTTAGGGTATCAGTACTTAAATTTCTGATTATGAACGGTTAATATTTCTGTATATAAAAGGATGGCCTCGTGTAGCGAGAGACGCCATATTTGAAAATGTGTTAAGTGTTCGTTTATGAAATAAGATGTGTAATCCGGAATAATGGATTTGTCAGCTTTCATCCAATGAGAATTAGCTGACTGTGTGAAGAGAGAACTATTTCTGAATTGGAAAATGGAAAGATAATGTTATGTCTATCAATTTATTAGCCAGTTACGAAGGGTGCTATTACAATATATGTAGATTGTGTATATTTCCTCCCGGTGATGCTGGGGCGGTAGGAGGACTTTAGATTTAGAGGGAAAATCGAAACTACTTACTCTAAAGATGCTGCGATTGTGATGGTGTTGCTCCTAGGATGTAATGTAGGATTTTATTACAACGACTAAATCTGCATGAAATGTCGTCCTAAAGTTACATAAGGTAGTGGCTAATAGTCTAGACATAATAATTTTGTATGTGGGATCTGTTGTTGCAAACCTATAGTACTTTGGCCTAGAAGAGAATTGCTGCAATCTTTTTTTTATTATACATGAAGATATAGTTTATGTTTTATATGTTCCTACATCATTTCTATAGACTTTCTAAAAATATTTTCCCATGTATCACTGCTAATCTTGATGTAAGCAAATTGATACAGATAATTTTTTACATTTTATTGATATGTATTTGAAAGGGTCAAACTCGTTTTATTTACGATATTTTGTACTTTAAATCAATGGTTTTAGCTTATTTAGCTGGGTCTGTAGCATCAGATACTTGCGACATGAAATTTTGAAGATATTTGGTTTTATAAAATCATTGCTGATTGGTTGTAGCAGTCAATTTTTTTCTAGCTCATTATGAACTAATTAAGTTTGAATTCAGTATCTGTAGTCATCAACAGTTCCCTAACATAATTGACTATACAGAGTGGAACGATAAAATTCTCGCTCTAAAGAAAACAACACCACAGCTTTATTTTTAAACTTTTTATTGAAAAAAAATCAAGTCATGTAACTTGGTTATATAGTAGAGCTGACATCTGTTTAATTTAGCCGCCTCCAGTCTCAATCATCGCCTTGGTACGGGTTCAGAAACGACGAGAATATGCCTTTTCCACAAGCGCCAGCTGAAGCTCAGCGAATACTCCGCAGATGGCGGTGATCAGGCTGGTTTTAGTGTTATGGGAGGTCATGTTGGTAATGTTCTCGACATATGAAAAAACAAAGTAGTCCAACAGGCTCAGATCGGATGAAAAAGTTGCCAACGAGAGAAGAGTACAAAGCCGTGACACTCCTTGTGATGTCAAGCCTGGGTCTCTTTGGACTTGTGGGCCGGCGCACCTGGGATCTGCCAGCAGCCACCTGATTGCATCAAGGGATCCCCCACTCTTCAGCACATCCAGGTACACTTTCGTGTTGACATTCAAGCCGACTTCGAAAATGTAAGGTGGCATGATGTGGCCTCCGCTTGAAACCACACTAAAGAACGTAAATGTGGCCGGTAAGGGTCATCGTAAACGTTTAGCTGTGCTCTCAAGCGTTGAACCGTCCAGATAGTGGTGGTAATGGTCATGTTTTCATAACTTGAATCGGTAGAGAGCATGAGTTGTACAGCGGCGCATCTCTGATCTCGGTCGTTGAACATTGTGTCACTTTCAGACATGATAGAAGGCTAGTAGATGGTCTGCATCAAAAAAGAAGACCGTTTTTCATCAAACGGAAATGGAATCATGTCGTGTTTTCTAGTTCGGCAATTTTTTCGTTCTATCCTGTATATACATATATGACTTCTATGGATTAATTGTATCGTTGTATCGGAATGTTTTAGTGTTGCTTGACAGGCAGATGCCTCAAGCTGAGATCGAAACCCGAATGTTTGACAACAGGCGAATATCTTACCCATTACTTTATCCGTACAAATTCGTGAAATCTAAATGCTTGTATTAATCATTTTGTCAGCAGCTGAGGATGATCTGTTATTTTTCTAATGATGGCCACCAGCGATCCTATTTATAGGTGTGATCAACACACAAAGATAAAGCCGACCTCATACATTGACACTCGATAGCTTTATTAACAAAAGATGCGTACATGAATCCGTCCAGTTTGTAATCTCTGCCATATATTGGTCTATTTTGTTAAAAAAAAAAAGCACAACTTTATTCTCGATCGATTCATTCGTTTATCATTTAAACACTAGCGTGCGACCAAATTTCAAACAAATTTTACAATTCATATGTCACATTCTCAGCTAATTTCAATTTTCGTTCAGTAAAAAAAAGTTATAATAAAATTACTGTGTTTTAAAACCTTCTCAGAATCTTAAGGAACGTAGCGACGCTTTTTTTCTGATTGGCTGTTGGTTACCATAGCAACCTGTTAAGCTACTTCAAATCAGCTAGGAACGGCGGAGATGATGACATAACAAGATATTAAAAAAAAACTGACGCTAATAATTCACTGTTGTCCCGATTTGTTGCTCAGCTATACCGTCGCTGATAATTCACCGTCGCTGTGCTCAAACGCTAACCGGGTTTCTTGCCGGCAAAAAAACTAAGTGTTGAATGAACGCCACAATACAGAGAGAGAGAAAAAGAGAGAAGTCAAAGGGAGAGAGGGAGAAAGAGAGAGAGAGTGTGAGAGAGAAGTAACAAGTGAAACAGAGAAAAAATATTATTTCAAAGCAAAGCCTGGAAAAAATCATGGATTACATAGAAAAATGCGAGCATTCAAAGTAATATGGTTAAGATTAAACATAGAAAAAATTTTAAACTTAAATTTAACATTATATAATCAATTCTTAATTCTGCAATATTTTAAGTTATAAATTTATTATATTTTTTACTAGAATATCTTGTTTTCTTTTCCAGTTTCAGCAACTAGTCCTTTACTTTTCTATGCTTAATCTTAACCATATTACTTTTGATGCTTGCATATTTCTATGTAATATTTATTCTGTTCACTACTTTCATAGTTACACATACAGGAAGTCAGACGAGTTTTTTATTCTCACACTGAGATCTACTACTACTGTTGTACTACTTTCCGCTCATTTGAAACAATGGTAAGAATGTTC
Source organism: Euprymna scolopes (assembly GCF_053919585.1). Lineage (NCBI taxonomy): Eukaryota > Metazoa > Mollusca > Cephalopoda > Sepiida > Sepiolidae > Euprymna > Euprymna scolopes. Next base: position 103,437,086 of record NC_136483.1, on the reverse strand, counting down.
GCTAATGGGCTGGATGACCGAGGTTCAAACCTCGGTCGAGTCATACGAAAGACTTAAAAAATGGTACTTGATGCCCTCTTGCTAAACACTCTGCCTTATAAGAGAATGATCAAGGGTAAGTGGTGTAATTCTGGAGATGGAGTGTGCCCTCCTGTACACCTGGATGTAGCAGCTAATGAAAAGGGAGCCTCCGAGTCGCCCTCGACTATAGTCTTGCACTTAGCTGTTTTGTATTACAAGGTTCGTTGCAAAAGTAAAGTCTCCTTTTTTTTTTATTATTAAAAAATTTCAAGAGATACGACGACGGGAATGGCACCAGTAAAATCAGCTCCAGAATTTATTTCTCTACGTAGTCACCACTATTCTCAATACACTTTTGACATGAAATCAATGAAGCATCTCTGGTTCTGACGTGTGTAGAACCATCCACACTCTTTGGTATTACTGCTAACCTCCGTCGGTACAGATAACTACCACAGGAAAGATTATACAGTAGACCGCATGTTTTTCTATCAGAGTTTCCTTCTAGATGCATGTCTTAACAAAGACTTAGGATGCATCTCTCCAAGTGAATTAATGCGCCTCCAGATACCAACCTAGACTCTGCGCGCCTAATCTTCCCAAATGGTCACCCATCTGGTACTGGCCTTACGTTGCTTAAATTCGGTGATCTGGCGAGGACCGGTGTGTCAACGAGATTGTGTTGTGTGACTATATATATATATATATATATATATATATATATATATATATATATATATATATATGGTCCGCCAATGAATCGGGAAACTTTTTTAAATTAATTAGTTATTGAAAAAATAGATTCATTAAATGGAATCTACATTCTTTACCATTTTTTTTTATGAAGAAGGAATGGGGGTATCATTGTGGGAGGGGGGATAAACCTTACCTTCTTTTGGAAGAAAGTCGGCCTCAATGGAACAACTTTTCAATGAGTGACGAAGCACATTTTCATCTGAGCGGTTATGTAAACAAACAAAACTTCAGGCGTTGGGCGGAGGAAACCCTTTGCTTGCTTCATGAGAAGCTCCTTCATGCTCAGAAAATACCGGTATGGTGTGCTAAGTCTGCAAGAGGCATTATCGGTCCATTTTTTTTAATGAAAATGAGGCTGGTAATGCAGTCACTGTAAATGCTCAGCGCTATGTTGAGATGGTACATAACTATTTCACTCTTCAACTTGCCCATTTTACAGTGGATTAGCAAACACTTTACCAACAAAATGGAGCTACAAGTCACATGGCAAGGATTTCCATCGGTGCCCTTAATGCTTTATTTCTAGGTCGTGTTATTTCTCGCAGCGGAAATATCCTTTGTTCCTCCCTCATTTGCCCGATTTGAGTGCTTGTGCCTATTTTTTTATGGGGTTATCTTAAAATGAAAATGTTCAGAAGTGACCCACCTGGAACAGTTCCGGCGTTCAAAGAAAGCATTGCAAACGAGATTGAGGCAATACCGGTAAATATGACGCAAGAAGTCATGGAGAATTTTTACATCCGAATCCAAGAATACCATGCGTCTAATGGTACACATTTGAAAGGAGTAATTTAAAAAAAAATGGCATTCCTTCTTCATTAATAAAAAAAAAAAATGGTAAAGAATGTAGATTCCATACATGTATAATAAAGTTCTTAAAATGTAGTTTTTCAATAACTAGTTAATTTTTTAAATCTCCCCGATTCATTGACGGACTGTGTGTGTGTGTGTGTGTGTGTGTGTGTGTGTGTGTGTGTGTGTGTGTGTGTGTGAGACAGAGACAGAGACAGACAATACAAGTTAAGAGAACATTTTAATAATATAAATAGGTAAGTAAAATAATTAAGTTGGAAAAAAAATTAAATGCGACATCCGGGCCATTTTTATTCTAGTTTTTTAAGGAGGCAATGTTTGATCAATGCTGTTGGCAAGACATGAGATAAAATACTGTTTTGTTTTTAAATCTCCTTCAACATTTGACTTGTAGCACAAACTTGCTCCATAACTTGTGAAGATGGCGTAGTGGATAGCACTTCAAACTGTCAAAGAAACGATCGAGTTTCAATTTCAACCTGAAATACTTTGTTGATAACCACATTAAGTGGCTGTGATACGACGAAATCATTTGTAATGCGGATTATATATATATATATATATATATATATATATATATATATATATATATACAGGGTGGAATGATTGCGCCCTAGAAATGTCGACATGATTCCATTTCCCTTTGATGAAAACTGGTTTCCTTTTTTTTCTTTTTTTTTTTTGCGCACCATCTACTAGTTGGCCAGTTCTATACAAATCCCAAGAGCGATAGGAGCCTTCTATCATGTCTGAAAGTGACACAATGTTCAACGATTGCGATTAGAGATACGCTGCTATACAACTCGTTCCTGGTCCAATTTATGACAACAAGACCATTGCTAGCACCTTAAAAATGCAAATCCGCATAGTTCAATGTATATATATATAGAGAGAGAGAGAGAGAAAGAGAGAAAATAAAAAGGAACAAACCGTATTATGTGTTCATCAACGTTTCGTCTTTATTTCGAGACTTCCTCATCCAGAGGAAGTCTCGAAATAAAGACGAAACGTTGATGAACACATAATACGGTGTGTTCCTTTTTATTTTCTCTATTTTGTCGGAATACTATTTCCGTTATTTTCATCATATATATATATATATATATATATATATATATATATATATATATATATATATATATATATATATATATACACACACACACACACACACATATATATATATATATATATATATATATATATATATATATATATATATACACATATTTTATTTATTTATTATTTTTTAAAACAGTAATCTACGGTTCGGAGCCCTACCCCTCTTCATGTCCGTAGATTACTGTTTTAAAAAAAATAATGAATAAATAAAATAAAATATTATTTGTTTACGTCCAAATAAAAAATGGGCGATTTTCTAAGAAAAAAAAAATCCTCGATCTCCAATGTGGAGACGCTAACCATATTATCGTTTAAAAAATCAACAACGAAATCTACACACACACACACACACACACACACACACACACACACACACACACACACACACACATATATATATATATAACTATGGCTACTTCATTTTATCACATAAATTAATATACGAAGATATAATTTTATGCGTAAATTTTCAGTATTTACTTCAACAGTGCTCAATACATAGGTAGAGTTAGGTAGTAGACTATGAAAATATATATGGCATATAAGCCTGACGAATTCTCACGAGAATGAAACACTGAATATTTTCTGTAGTTTATATAGGTTCTGAAAATTATACAAGACAAACTACACAGAATATTCCGCGTTTCATTCTCGTGGGAATTCGTCCAGATATTCCAGATAATCAATTATATATATATATATATATATATATATATATATATATGTATATATATATATATATATATATAGTTTTGGAAGTTTTTTTAATATTTAAAACTATATGAAAAAAAAAACAAGTTTAGTTCCAAGTACTACGTTGAAAAATTCCTTTACATCGTTGCGACGTTGCGTTAGTTTGATGCCAAGAATTTGTTAGTCTTAATATTATTGTGAGGATTATCAGTTGATTACCATGAAAAACAGCTACGGGGATTTTAGTGTTTTAGACAACATCGATTACAGAAGAGTTCTTTATTCGTTTTTGCGTTATCACTCATGGAAGCCGGTGATTTTCCTATTCCATAGAGCTCAACCCACAAAAGGGTGAGGGGTTTATATGTAGCCATCAACAAACCGTTTCGCTGTATCACAGCTTTTCGGGGTGTAGCTAAACAAGTAAGGCTCACATTATAACCGGATCGTTTTACTTTTGAACGGCCTGGCGCTTAAGGTAATTATCACCAAAGAAGAAGAAAAACGAAGACATTTATGACAAGCACTTAGAAAAAACTTTCATCACATCATGATTGTATCATCACCACGCCCAGTTTAGCGTAACACGATCGTTTGCTGGGGAGTATGACTAGATTTCCGTTTCCGAAAGGGCTGTTACGTCCTGGCACAGCACGACCAGCTACCCGGTTAAACGATAGACACATTTCCTTCAGTTAAGCAGTTGAGTCAGTCCATAGGGTCGCTGAACATTATTTCGTATTTTAGCGTCATTAATTTTCTCCATAGAATTAATTGTCTGGGATGGGATCATCAGCTGAAAAGAAGTGAACAAAGGATATTTTATATACATAAGATATATAATTGATTTTAGAAACCTCGAAAGTCGGCAGATATGGGGACTGACCGTTGCAAATGAAGTCGAATTTCCAACTGCTAAATCTTCTATCTCATGGTGACAAAAAAAGGAAGAAAGAGAATATGGATATATGTGACACTATGGGTGAGAAACTCTTTTAAGGCAGCCTTGAGCTCCCCACATTTTGGGTCCTTATGCCACAGTTACCCTGTATCAGATGTGTACTTGCTCTAATGGGGGCGCATGTACACATATCAGTGAGTACACACTTAAAGATTGATAGCTGTTTACGAAACTCAGTTGAGTCAAAATCATGCGAGACCCTAGTTGCCAAAAAAGTCAGCCTTGCATGCTGACATCTGAATTTGAAAAACAAAACATGCATGTTAAAATGTATATTTATACTAGACTACCTGTGACCCGTTGTGTCACTATATGTTAAAGCTAGCTATGGAATAGTGAGTATACAGAGTTAATGTATAAAAGTCAAGTGAGTGTACAGAATTAATGTATAAACGCGCAAAAATTGAATGGCCGTTTATACAAACGTGGCAACCAGTGAAAACAATACGCAATTTCGCGTGCAAAAAAAAAAAATTGAATGAATGCGCGCACGAAATCAAATATAGCAACCAGTGAAATCAATACGGAATACATTGGATAATAAAGGTCTTAACATCATTGCCCTTAGATTATATGAAAAATCCTTTATATAAGTGGGGTGTAATCTGTTGAAAAAAAAATAAAAGAAAAAATACAAGGAGGGAGTTGGATTTTACAGGTCCACCTGTGTGTGTGTGTGTGTGTGTGTGTGTGTGTGTGTGTGTGTGTGTGTGTGTGTGTGTGTGTTAACAGTCTTAAAAATATCAGGAAATGATAATTAACTGATTAAGTAATATTGAACGGTGAGACCTTTTCAAAGCAAATCTTTAAAAAATGAAAAGTTACCCCCACACACACGTTTTGATGTGTTTCTACGTATTTTTAAAATGTTTGGAACTCATGACCCCAGCTCACTCCATATGTCCTTTCTACCTTCACCCCGCCACCAAACTTGAAAAAAATATGCTAACGATTACGTGTCTCGCTACGTCGCCAAAAAGTGGAGTCTCATTTTACGTTAAATTTATAAGGAAAATGATCCCCCACGCTAATATGTTAAATTTAAATTATTTAAAAAAAAATACTTTTATATTATTTTAAAGGCCTTTGGAGGTAAACTACACTGAGTTGGGTCATTAAGAAAAAAACAGCATTATTTTTTACATTAGAAATACATATTTGCTTTGTTTGTTTTGGGTTTTTGTTGGGGGCGTTATGTTTTTTTTGTCTGTTTGAAAACAATTCCAACTTCCAAGGAAAAATACAAATAAAATAATCGTAAATAAATCATTTTGGACGCGTAGTTTTTTTAAAAATCAAATTCTAGTTTTAATCACGCAAAACTTGGGTAAAGATAATGTTTAAAAAATATGTAGGTGCGCATGAACAATCGGCACCTTTTTACAATTTTTTTCGTTTTCGTCTTTTTCCAACTATTTCTGCGGATTATTGAACACTAAAGTACCAGATTATTTTCAAAAAATTAAAAAAGAATCGATATTTAAAGATTTGGTTTGGTTTGGTTGTTTTGTTTTACGGCATATCAACCCTTTTCGGGTTATTTCATGGCGAATCCAGTTATTTGGGAAATTTATAGAAGGTTTTTTGTTTTTGTTGCTTTATATTATTTTTCTTCCCTTGCAGAACATGAGTTTTGCAATGGGGGAGAAAAAAAGGGTTACAGTATTTATGTTTGGTACATTTGAAGTTAGGAAACCAGTCAGGAAGTGGGGGGGGAGATAGAAAGAGAAATGGGAAATGAGAAGGAAGAAAAAGGGTGGAAAAGGTAGGTTGTTGTTTTTGTTTTTGGTTTTGCAGAACATAATTAAGTTTTGCAAAAGGAAAAAGGAAAACAAACAGCATAAATGTTAGGCGCATTTCACCTCGGGAAGCCAATATCTTCGTACAGTCGGATCTGGTAGCAACAGAAAGATTTGGGAGGAGTTCAGTTTCACATACAACTTTTTCGTTAATCCATCTCTCATTTTCAGACTCGATTTACAGCCCCGATTTGATGTTGGCTTCTTCAGCCCCCCTCCCTCCATGTCATTATTATTATTTTGTTTACTTCTTGGGGGGACTTTTTACTTTGAGAAAAGTTCGGTCTGCCCCACCATATCATTATTCTTTCTTTATTTATTTTTTATTTATTTATTTACGACTTTTAAAAAGGTGTATTTGCATTTAACGACCTGCGCTATTTTTTAAATAGTACTAGTCTACCCGCTCCTTTGTTCAAAATAAAGTGATTTTAAAATTGTATTGTCTTGAGAAAACATTTTTAGTGATAATTGAAAAAAAATAAAACTCAGGAAGCTTCCAAAACACTCTGCAATAACTAATTAAAATTAAGGAGGCCCTACTAAAAGCACTACTAAAACCAAGTTTCTACCTCCTCTCTCCTTGAATTTTTTTTTTAAGTAATGCCTGAAAAAAATTAAATCGTCAGAATCCACAGGAGCGCTACTAAAAAGCAGTAAGTATAGTTATAAATATGATTATAAGTTATATGTTGTATATTTAAATCATTTCTTTTCCTTTTTTTACTCAACGGAGTTAAATTACAAGTTATTGTAAGGATAATACGTTAAAATAAGTTTTAAAAAATATTGTTTACATTGTGTATGCTTTGAATAGCAGCAGTGACTTTTAATATCGGACTTAAGACGAGGTAAGCAGACGAATTTTTTGAAATCGAAAGTCAGAAATCGGATGGGCGGTTTAAACGCCCAAGCAAGCAAGCTAATCTGAGTTATACTAATTATACTAACGGGGGTACCCAGCGTTGCCCGGGTGTGTTGCGGTGATGTAGTAAGGGTGGGAATAAAAAGCAGTCAAATGGGGGGGGAACAGGGTGGCGAGAGGTGTTAAAAAAGTGGTAGTAGGCTGGAACCCGTAACGCAAAGGAGGAAAAGAAGGTGAAAAGAACATAACGTGTTAGCCGATATCGCCATCGTGCAAGCGGAAGTTGCGTGCGTCGAATTTAAGGATAGTCAATCAGAAAAACACCCAAGACGACGCCATGATGGGAATTTTGTTTAACTCGATCAAAAAAAAAAAAAAGATAGAGACAATGTCCGTTTGTGAATCTGAAATATTACGATCTGAGAAGTATGCGAAAACTTCTCGCTGAATCTAAGCGACACGAGAACTCCGATGCAAAAATCCTTTTTGCGGACATACACAAACGTTCGCGCCCATTTTGCCTTTTATATATTAGATATATTTCTCTCTTTCTCTCTCACTCACACACACACACACACACACACACACACACACACAATGAAGAAAGATAAGAGAATTGAATCATATTGTAAGACAGTTGAACATTGGTTGCCGAGTAGGTCGGGTCGCCGTGCGCGACGCACGCATCGGGTCAATTTAATAATGTACTCCTTCCGTGTTAAAATATATATTTTTTTATTTTTTTTTGTTCGCTATTTTTGAAGCGTATAAGTTTCAGAGAAGCGTTCCCTGTTATTTAATGCCGACGATGGATACTGCCAGTAACAACGCAAAGAAGACTCGACGATGATAGACCAGCCGACGTATAGCCAACGATGTCATACCGACACCTCAATGTAACGAATGTCTATTGTTTCATTGCCTCTAACATCCGAGGAGCTGGTTGCCGTTTTCAGGACGTAACAACCGTTCAAAAACGTCTCCACGAAAAAGTCAGGAACTTTCCCCGGGTTCACGACCGATTCTCTAATATCGCATATATATATATATATATATATATATATATATATATATATATATGAAATAGAAAACTTAATTCACGACAATTATTATATAAAAGTCACTTTGTGTGTATGTGTGTTTGTATGAGTTCTTTCTGCATAGGCTCAGCCGTTTCGGAACCCATCTTTTGCAAATTTCACACAAAGCTAATTTATATGTATGGCAGTGTTCTTAGATATGTTCGGTTCAGAAATTCGTCCAATAAGTGTCGAAAATCGAAAAAAATCCGATCCTAAATATAGCTTTTCTCTCTTGTAGATAAATAAATAAATAAATAAATAAATAAATAAACCATTTTCATACGGAAATATTTTACGTTACACTGGCCAAGGGAGATAATAAAATCTAAACAAATCGTTTCTTATTAGAAAAAAAAAAATATTGCCATCCGGATATATAGCTCAGTGGGAGAACATTCGACTATAGATCGAATGATCCCCTGTTCAAGCCCGAGTTTACCTCACCATTCTATTTTAATTTTTTTTATATAAATGAGTTCAATTTATGATAAAAGAAGAGATACCATTTAATATCGCCGCAAATCATTTCTTTGTTTGCATATTTTAAAACTAAACATTAATCAGAAATGACTTCTCCGGGCATTCATCGTCAAGCTCAAAAATCAGCTGACGTGATATTGTAAACAAACGCAGAAAGAATTTGATGAACGGCATTATCATTATTATTTTTATTTAGTTAGTTTTTTTGTGACTTAGTCCACCGGGCAAGTATTCTCCGTATTATATATTTAATAGTGGATTTATTCTATAATAATCTGCATATATTAAAAGATATGTTTAAGCATATTGTACAACCGAGCAACGCCGGCGTCCAGCTAGCATATATATATATATATATATATATATATATATATATATATATATCTTAGTAATTCATTTTCTTATATATTGTTTTGTATATTCATTTAGTATTTTTTGTTATCTGCTCCTTTTCTCATTTGCTCTCAATATACCGCTTCCTATGAATTTTTTCCAAAGTCGGTGTTGTTTTTTACCTTTACTTTTGTATAATGCTGACGTTTTCTCCTCTGCTGGCGAGAAACATTTAGCCTCGACATGCCATGGCTTAAACTCTTATTAAATTGATAATGTAATAAAGTTTTTATGTAACTTTACGCTTTATCTTAACTTTTTTTCTCTCATATAATATATATACAGTGATGATCATATTTATTGGCACGGTAAAATAAAAGTTAAATTTTGTCTAATAAATTCTAAAAAAAGGGATTAAATTAAAGAAAATAACAAAGTATATTATGTATTTTTAACTGGCCTTTCCGATGCAGCAATCGGACTTTAGAAAAAATAAATAACAAAGGAACAACAAACATAATTGCAAAAAACCCTTGTTCAAAATTATTGGCACGATTTATTTAATAATCAATTGTATAGCCTTTGGCCTTGATTACCTTCCTCAGTCGCTTTTCATAGTTTACAACCAAGTTGTTGCACTCTTCAGTAGTAATTTTAGCCCACTCTTCCTGACAATAATCCTCCAATTGAATAAGATTCTTAGGCTTCCTTTGCATTACCCTCAATTTTAATGTTCTCCATAAATTTTCAATTGGATTAAGGTCTGGGCTTTGTGATGGCCACTCCAAAACATTAATATGATTGTCCTCAAGCCATTTCTTAGTCAGTTTAGCCGAATGCTTTGGGTCATTATCTTGCATGAACCACCAACGACGACCAAGTGAGAGCTCTTTAGCAGAGTCTTTCAGGTTTTCATCCAATATTTTAACATAATCTTCCTTTTTTATGCTACCTGTGACCTTAACAAGTCGCCCTGGTCCAGAGGCAGCAAAGGATCCCCAAAACATCAAACTGCCTCCACCGTGCTTCACTGTGGGTATGGTGTTCTTAGGCAGGAAAGCTTCGCCAGATTTTCTGTAAATATAAGACACTTTATTATGGCCAAATAACTCTATTTTCGTTTCGTCAGTCCATAGAACACATTTCCAGAATGCAACATCTTTATCAATATGACGTTTTGCAAAGGCTAGCCTTGCTTTTAGGTGCATAGGCTTCAATAAGGGAGTCTTTCTCGGACGACATGCTTTTAAACCAGCTCTCTTCAAAACTCTACCAACTGTATGTCGAGATACATTCACTCCAGAGGTGCTCTGTTCATCAACAATCTCCCCAACAGAGATCCTTGGGTTTTGTTTTACTTGTCGAACAATTTTCCGTTCATCTCTTGGGGAAAGAATCCTTTTTCTCCCTCTACCCTCTAAACTCATAACGTGGCCTTGCGATTTGAACTTGTTTATTATGGCTCTAACAGTGGATTTGGGAAGGTTTAGCTTCCTTTAAATCTTATCATAGCCCTCCCCATTGGTATGGCATGCTAAAACAAGCTTCCTGACGTCTTCGCTGTGTTCCTTAGTTTTAACCATGGCGATTGAAAATTATAATTTAGTCACTTATAATAGTTTAAATAAATCGCTATCTAAAAATTATCTGAAAAAAATTATTCACTGAATTAGCGTTAAACAAGCATAATATGGCTATAAAAAAGTTCAGAAAGCACGTAAACCGGAAATTGATTGATATTATACTGATACTAAAAGAAAAACAAAGCCGTGCCAATAATTTTGAACAAGGGTTTTTTGCAATTATGTTTGTTGTTCCTTTGTTATTTATTTTTTCTAAAGTCCGATTGCTGCATCGGAAAGGCCAGTTAAAAATACATAATATACTTTGTTATTTTCTTTAATTTAATCCCTTTTTTAGAATTTATTAGACAAAATTTAACTTTTATTTTACCGTGCCAATAAATATGATCATCACTGTGTATATATATATATATATATATATATATATATATATATATATATATATATATATATATATATATATATAATATAAAAGACGATATGTTTGTCTATCTCCATATTTTCAAACTCTATCTCTACCAAAACTAAAAGTCGCAGAGTGGCGCTACGGGCCTCAAATGATTGGATTTTTATGAACCGTTCTTTTATGGGTCTTTAGCCGTTTAATATAGTTCTTAAGGGGTCAAAACGAAAAGGAATAAATCCTTATACATTTTGTACATTTATCTTGGCTTATTTTTTATTTTTAATCACTTCATATGCGTGTTATGTTCGTACAGAGGCAATGTCACCGGCTTTGAATTTTACAGTATTGCTTTCGGTTTCGATTCTAGCTGATGGCACCAAAGAACTTTTTTTACTTTTGAAACTAAGTTTCTATAATAATATATACGAAATCTGGACAAATTAAAATATCATATTTAGGCAATTTTATTACGACCGGACAAAGCCGAGCGCCCTCACTTATATATATACAGGGTGTCCACAAAGTCTGGCTAAATTATGTAGCCAGACTTTGTGGAAGCATCCTGTAGATTATTTAGCCATACATTGTGGGCACCCTGTATATATATGTAAGCACTCAATTGTAGACATATGAGAACTGGACAAAGTTTCTATAAATTTAAAAATGCTTGGTTATAAAATATTTATTTTAAAAACAAAAATTTTAAATGAAAATTATAGAATATAATGTTAGATATGGTTAAATGGCTAGATACGAAACTTCCCTTAGTTTTGTGGAAAAAAAACTATTTAGCGGGTAAAGTAGATTACCCGGTGATAGCGTAAGCTCCGAGGGGTTGCAAAGGATGCCCTATGCGACCCCCCCCCCCCCCACTGGGTCGAGTAACAAGTTTTGTAGTACGGCGAGCAGCGAGTAACTAATTTGTGCCAACCGTTCACCAGTAAGTCGTTAACAGAACTGGTGCTAGTCAGAGACACAATTCTTTTATAACAGAAGAATAGTGCCTCCACCTACTCCTCCAAGTCTATAAGAGACTCGTTCTCTCAACCACTCAGATTAGAATTCCGCCCTCGAGGCCGGCGCCACCAAGTAAGCAATCTCCTTTTTTTATTTTTATTTTTATTTTTATTTTCTCACACACTCCCGACAAAAACGAGAAAAAAAAAAAACAAAAGGTAGAAGAGAGAAAAGAAAAAGAAAAAGTTACATAAAAATGACAGACCACCAAAATACTTAATCAAAAAACAACTGTTAGTACAATATAGCAGTAGTCGATCAGTCCAGATATCAATCAAGCAGGCAGCAGGCTAGGTCTACCCCGTCGTTTTTTAAGGGGCGCACATTCTGGGCACTACCACTTTTGCCTGTTGGGAGGTTCTGAGTCGATACCGACACATCGGAAATGGTACCAATCGTCGCACGAGTCACACCCGATCATATTCTGATTCTGCTGCGGAGAGCTGCACAGGGGACACAACCAGACCTGCTCTTCAACACTAGGGGGTGAATCCAACGTCTCCCCTCCCTCCGCAACAGGAGGTCCTTCAGGAGTCCTAGAAAGCTCTAAGGGGTACAGATGTTTCAGGGAATGTACTTCCTCCAAGCCCTCACCTTTTTGTACACGTGCTACTCTAACGACACCATCATGGCCTGGAATCAGTTCAGTAATAGTTCCTAAGACCCAAAACGGTCTGGGTTTCAAAGGACTCTTAATCAGCACAACATCATCCTTCTGGAGGCGGGTTCTTGTACTGAGTCGGGATCGACCAGGAATCTTCCTTCCCAGCTCTAGCAGGTACTCCTCATACCATAGTTTGTGGAAATCTGTCAGACATTGGTCCCTAAGTTCCAAGGTTTGAATTAGCCTCTCCCTGCTGGGAGGCAACAAGGTTGTTCTATCCTCTCTATCCAGTCGTATCAATAGCCCGGGGCTCTGATTGGGCTTAAGGAACATATTAGAGGTAATTGGAGTAGCATTTTTGTCGGCTGACACCTGGTAAGTAAGAGACCGGTTATTAACAGACCTCTGAATATCCGATAACACTGTCAGAAGGGTAAAGTAATCCAATCTACCCCTGGCAAGAATCTTAAATAGGCAATTCTTCATGGTCTTGATACATCGCTCCCATCTTCCTCCATACCAAGGAGAGAACAAGGGAATGGTTTTAAGTTTTAACTTACAAGGACCGTATTTTCTTTGATAGTCCGTAAAAAGAGAGAGACGATCGAAAATCTTTCCACTTCCTATAAACGTTTTCGCGTTGTCACTATAAAGGGTTTCGGGAACGCCATATCGGTTAGTAAATCGAACCAGTGCCTGGAAGAAAGAGGGTACGCTCATGTTGGGAACTACTTCAATGTGTATTGCTCTGATATTCAAACAAGTGAACAGGAGCAAGTACATTTTCGTATCTCGTTTCCCGTCACTCACCCAAAGATGGCCAGTAAAATCAATCCCAGTGTGTTGATAGGGGACTCTGAAATCGGTACTGTGCGACGGCAGGGCAGCAGCAGCATTCGGCGTCACTGGCGTTGAATTATAACGTTTACATCTGGCACAAACAGCCAGTACCTTATTCACAGCTTGTCGACCCTGGGGGACCCAATAACCGCTTCGCCTCAACTCCGCTAGAGTTGACCCAGTTCCAAGGTGGCAACACCTTTCATGACAATCTAAAATGATGAGTCTGGTAACAGGATGATGTTTCCCTATCAGAATGGGGTTTTTAACTTCATAACCAAAGTGGGAAGATTGGTTGATTCTTCCCCGAGATCGAATCAAACCGTCAGGGTCCAGAAAAAGATCCAGAGCACGAACCCTAACTGGCATGGGTTTACCACTCGGCTCCTTTAGGTACTCCACTTCCACGGGAAATTCTTGCCGTTGCACTGTCTTCATAAGGTAGATCGCTGCCTTAGAGTTGTAGTCCCATTGTCGATTAAATCGGATGGCTAGGAACTTAAACACCAAGGCAGTAACAGTCAGTAAACCAGAGAATGAGGAAAACCTCTGAAAAGGTATGGCCGAATTGTACTCTTGATCATGGATCAAAGAACAATTTGCTGAACTGCGGGTCATTCGCTGGCATATCTCACTCAAACAGAGCATATCCTGTCCTGGCCATTGAGATATTCCTTCGCATAGCCAGGAAGGGCTTGAACACCAAAATTCCATCTTGGATTGGAACTTTCTCAATGTTAATCCTCTTGTTAACAAATCCGCCGGGTTGAGTGTACTATCAACATATCTGAAGAGAGTCTTCAAGCCATAGCGAGACTCCAACTCTACTTTCATCTGCAGAATGTCTTTAAGTCTATTTTTTGCAAAAACATTTTTGCTAGCCATGTTTTGAGATAAAATCCAGGACAAGACCACCTGTGCATCCGTGGCTATACACAAATTCTCGGGAACAAATCCTTCACAATTGTCCAGGATTGTGGGGAGACACTTGAAGGCGAGGAAAACGGCCATTAGTTCCAACACAGGCAAAGTCTTGTCCTTCATAGGTGTCACCTTAGCTTTCGCAAATAATAAGGATGACCGACCATTTTGTACGATATACACGGCAAACCCATATGCTTCCTTGGACGCGTCGCAAAACAGGTACATATCTCCAGGCAGCCCTGCCATAAGCGCCTTGCGCAAAAAACGGAAATCACTCAACCCTGAAAGGTCCCTGGCTAGCTCTCTCCAATCGCTCAAGATCGCTGGCTGGAGTGGATCATCCCAACCTGCACCATTCTTCCACATGGACCTGATTAGCACTCTACTGCGGATAGTAACCGGGAGACATAGGGACAACGGATCGAAAACCTTAGCTGACTCTGAAAGAACACCTCTCTTAGTTGTCACGTCAGGATTCCACTTTACCGGAGCGACATACAACTCCTCCGAATGTGGGGAGTATCGGTAGCCCAGTACTCTCTCCCACTCCTCTTCATGGATACTTAGAGTACCATCCTCCTTCATCCTATTGCGGAGCGCCTGACTGTTTGAGTTGCATGACTGGATAATAAAGCCTCCTTCCAGCAAACGCTCTCTAACAAGGGAATACAATGTAGTAAGCTCACTCGCGTCTGCCACGGATGCCACAAGGTTATCCACATAAAACCGGTCCTCCATCATTCTGCGGCAAGCATCTTGAGGGTATTTTGCCGCATGCAATTTTAAGATGCACCCCAACACAAATGGGCTGGAAGTAAACCCGAATATCAAGGTGGTATAGCGGAAGCAGCGCAAACAATTTCCTTGTTTAAGAAAAAAGCAAAACCGGTTCCTATCCGCCTTCAGCTTAAGCCGAATCATTAGGAAGGCTCGGCGAATGTCTGCTAGTAGCACATAATTGTTGGCTCTAAAGGCCAGCAACAACTTTAAGATGTCCCCTGTTAAGTTAACGCCAGAATATGCTGCTTCGTTCAGCGATAATCCATCTCCTGTCTTCAAACTACAGTTGAACACTGGTCTTATCCTGGTAGTTGCCGTAGGGTCCGACTTGAAAACTGGTCTATGTGGTATCCACACATATTTGTCGAACTCCTGAGGGGAGACAAAAATCTCTTCAATTATACCGTCCTCCTGTTGCTGACGAAACACCTCCAAATATTCATCATATATTTTTCTTTTAGTCAAGTTTGCTGCTACCCGGTCTAAACATGCAAGGAAGTTGCATGATTAGAGGGGACTCTGGCTAATCTATCGTGATGCCAGGGGAGCTCCACATAATAGCTTCCATCCCAAAGCTCTACCGTTTCCTCAAATCGCTTCATCTGAACTTTATCGTAATCAGAAAAGTCCTCCTGACTGGGAAGCCCCAAAGATTCCAACGTAAACATTTGTTCTAGTCCTCTTTGTACCATACTGTCAGGAAAGCACTCCGCCATGGGATCCAGGTATGTTGATTGTGTTTCAAGGACAAAACATAAATGTGATGAATCGACCTGGGGGGTATGTTCCATTACCGAATTAAACGAGAGGTGAGTAACCTCAGAGAGGGGCTTATCTTCCAAGAAAAAAGAGTCCACTGCTCCAAACGGGACCAATCCAGGCGGGGTTGCAAAGGCCCATCCATTCAAACACGGGATCAGCTTTAATGAGTCCAGGTGTTCAATCAGGTCTAACCCAATTATTCCCTTGATCGGTATTAAATCCTTTCCGGTCTCAAACTGGCCGGCCAAAGCATATTTTGCATCCTGAAAGACACGCAATAGAGATTCCAGGTTGGCCACTCGAACCGACAAGTCCATACCATCGGCTACCAAGACAGGAGATGTCACAGTCCTTCCAGAACCCAAGTCAACTCCCAGGACTACCTCTGTGAACCCACGCTGACACTCACCTAGAAAGGTAGACAATCTCAGCTGACAATTGACACCAAGGGTTTCGATTGGGCACAAAGTTCTCAGTACATCTGCCGCCAGATATGTCCGCCCGCTACCCGTGTCCAGTAGGCAATTCACTGACACTGTCTTTGGTCCACAAGAGAATGTAACTGAGAGAATGGGTGGCAACGTGCGGGAATACCCGGTTGAAGTAGCATTGTTCACATCCACATGAAAAGAAGGAGTAATAGCGTTCCCCCTACCAAACTTTTGAGACGTATTCTGTCTTACTGTTGATGTAAATGCAGTGGAGACACCGCCCTTAATCTGCAATCTCTTTATTGCTTCTCCAGTTAGCCTCAATATGGAGGACAAAGGTGGCACCCGTCTATTTGTTAGCGCTATTATCTCGCCTTTCAGTTCGAGAGGAAATTTCCTAAACAGAATCTTAGCCATCAGTCTGGCTCCGCCAGAATCGTCCACAGAAAAGTCACACGAAAAGGAATTCCCCAGCTCTTCCAACAGCGATGCCGTCCTGGTAACGAAGTCCCCCAGCTCAAAAATGGCTCCACCTTTCTTTGGTACATAGTCCAGAATATCCTGGAATATTTGGTCAATGATTTCATCCAGGTCCAGATACTCCCTCTTCAGTATAGCCATGGCTTGCTGGTAATTGGTGTCAGTGCAACTCAGGTGATTTACCAGCCTCAAGGTTCTGTCTGAGAGTGAACACTTCAAGAAGTTCAACCTCTCGGCATCATTGGCCATGCCGATCACGCAGTTCTCAAACCTAGTCAAGAAGTTTCTGAAACTCATGCGGTCGGACTCCATTTCCTGTCCGCTAAATGTAGGCCCTGTGATCTGTATACGTGGGGGTTTAACAATGAAGGAAGAACCTCTCCCGGTAGTTGCAGAAGCCCTTGAGAACTCAAAGGCAGATTCCGAGTAAGGGCTGGGCTCTGGCTGTCGGTATGCTTGATCCAAATCGCCCAAGTCTTAATAATAATCCTTTAGTTGAGGCAGCCAAGCACCCTCAATCTCGGCAGGTGTACTCTCATCAAAGGAGCCTAACTCCAGCTGTGTGATACAAGTCTCTAACTCGACAATGAATTGTCGAATCTCCGTCCTTAAGAATGAGTACGCCGATGGCCTAACTCCATCACGACACATCTTCAGTCGTCCCTGAATCTTCTGAGTCAATGACTCCCTTATGCGTATGCGTAGGAGCTGCTCTTTCGTGACGTTCATGACAGTAGTTAACCGACGAAAGAGTAAGCAGCAAATCCTTTGCAAGATGTGGAAAAAAAACTATTTAGCGGGTAAAGTAGATTACCCGGTGATAGCGTAAGCTCCGAGGGGTTGCAAAGGATGCCCTATGCGACCCCCCCCCTACTGGGTCGAGTAACAAGTTTTGTAGTACGGCGAGCAGCGAGTAACTAATTTGTGCCAACCGTTCACCAGTAAGCCGTTAACAGAACTGGTGCTAGTCAGAGACACAATTCTTTTATAACAGAAGAATAGTGCCTCCCCCTACTCCTCCAAGTCTATAAGAGACTCGTTCTCTCAACCACTCAGATTAGAATTCTGCCCTCGAGGCCGGCGCCACCAAGTAAGCAATCTCCTTTTTTTATTTTTATTTTTATTTTTATTTTCTCACAGTTTGGAAGGTTACTAAACATATCATGTACTAGCTAAATCTTAGTTTACTCCATAACTGCTAAAATTCAAGAATTTATATATATCGCAGATAATTAATTCTATGGAGAGAATTTATGACGCCGAAAACGTGATGTAAGGCTCCACAAACATACGGACTGGATAAACTTCTTAATTGAAGGCATAAGAAAATTCTTTTACCTCAGCAAAAAAAAAATCTTGCTGTGAATGTCTTAGAAGGAGTCAAAGACGGGAGATCGGTGGAGTGCCTTCCATACACATAAAGATAGAATAGAGTTTTGTATCAGGTGGATTAAAGATGTATTTACAACTCACCCCACCTTATATTGTAGACTCTTGTTAATGGATGAATTAGTGGGGTGTAGCGAGTGCATTAATTCGGTCGAACCAAAAAGATGAACGAGCGGAACGAAGATAACGGAGAAAAGAAATTGCGAATAAAAAATGGCGCCGAATTTACAAGTCAAACTTTACCTGAATACGTTCGCCGAAATGAAGACGCTCGAGAAATGGGATAAAGATAAAATAAAAATATATAACCTATACCAGATGATAAGGAGGGCAACGAGAGAAGGAAAATGAAAGTAGGTTGATAGAAATTCGATGCCGATTTCTATCTTTCCATCCGGGTGTGCGAGTTGAGTACAAAATAGATATTTCACGTGTAAATGTGTGCCGACTTCGTTCCAAGGGTGCACGTGCCAACATATACATCCGGCGTGTTTGCGCAGGCGCGTGGGTACGTGCGGAAAAGTGTTTCTAAAAAGTTCTGGATAAAAATTAGGGGTTTCCCCCTTCTTTCTTTCTCTCCTTCTATTTCTTTTGTATTTATGTTGTTTCTTTTTTTTGTTGTTGTTTTTTTTATTGTATGGGTACCTTTTTACGTACTGAGAAACGTTTCGCTTTGAAATGAGGCTTGTTTAGTTAAAGGAATTACTAGTTTGTAAGAAAGCACGCACAAAACTAAAAACATCTAGAAAAGTTCTGATTCAAAATTAGGTTAAGAATAGCGCTTTTTTTTTTTTTCGTTTTTCTTCTTAGTTTCTTCCTTTTTGTTTTGTATCTGTCTATTTCATTTGTCTGTAAGTTGTTTTTTGCTTCTTTGTTTTGTTTTGTTTTTCCTTTTGTTATTTTTTTTTTTTTCATGTGGATACGTTCTTTCTTACGGACCGAGAAAGGTTTCTTATAAATGTAGTGGCTGAATCGCGAAGTGTTTCCTACGAACGCTAAAAAGTAAATGGTTCTAATTGCGTGCTCTTTTTTTTTTTTTTTTTTCCTCCTGTTCGTTTCGATTCACTCTCCTGGTCACTTCCAAAACCAAGCAAGTTTCACGGGTTCGTGTTAACTTAAAGTATATTTATCCAATGAAAATCGTTTCAAACTTCCCCAAAAGTAACACGTCTATGTGAAAAATATTAAGCCAGTGTGAACTTTTTATAATACAGTGACTTTAACAGAAATTCAGAATTATTCCAGGTAACACCTGCGAGCTGGGATGCACCTCGACTCTCCAACACCCATCTTAGAAGACTGGAATATCTTACGCGAAAAATCCTTTAAGCTTGGTGATATAGCTCTAGTGAATTCAGTCAACCAGAAGGTGAACACATACACGCATGCGTATATACAACAGAACTGTGGAACGAATTTTCTGGCGCCTTTATTTAATTCTTATTCACTAACTTTAAAACTTCTTACCAAATTTGATTATAAAATATACATTCTTTGAAACATATTAGGCAAAAGGCCATTGAAAAGTGTAGTCTAGAGTCATCTTTATTAGAGTACCTTATCTTTTCCTAGCTAAAACCTTCAATCACTATAATACCACATTCACTCTAGGGGTTGTCCTACTTTAGATTACCAAATCGATTTTTTTCACATCTATATGGTGATATAAATATATTTTGTCCGTTAACTCATGTTTTCTCTTTTCGTTCCCAAAACCCCGTTGTTAGTTCTTGCTAACTGGTGACCCATACATAACATACATGTTTTTATCATTCTTCTTTTTATTCGTCAGTTTAACTACATGTATTAACTATTAACGCTGTTCTTTTTCAAAATATACGACCTGCAGCCAGGAGCGGCACTACATAAGACAGCAATGCACAAGACTATAATAATTTGGGACAATCTTCTAGCAATAAATCGTCATTCTTGCTGCTCTTCAATTCGCTTTGTTTTCATTCCACAATTTCCTTCCATTTTTATAAGTTCCCTTTCTAGTTTTCATGCACAGTCCAGGCTTTCTTTTCTTTTTTTCTTTTTTTTCTTTTTTGTTTACGTCGGGTAGGGGGATTAGTTCTGTTCATTACACTTTTCCTGTTCTCATCATTGCACTCGTAGCCACCACGATGCGTTCTCCTTCATCTGTGACTATTTCGAAGATGTGGCACAGCTGATTCGGTCGTCTCTTGAGCTGGTTCTACTAAGACTTGTTGATCTTCGCTATTGTCGTTGTCATCAATGTCGATCAACCGATTAAGACCTTCATTGACCGAGCTATCAGCCTCCTCATCCATCACCAGCACACACACAATTCGCCATCGCTTGACGCCGCACTTCCACTGTTTCTGAAATTGCTCACTATCCTATGCTTAAATGGCGAGGCACTCCGTCCAGGAACTCGCCACTTTCGTCACAGTTATTGTCCTCACGCATCTGATTCGTCGGGTTTCCACCAGCATAACGTTCTCCTGTTCATAAATTCCATGCTTGTGTTCTGGTAACAAGAAAAGAGTTTCATCGATGCCTTTTTGTCAGCATATTTTAGCGGTGCATGCAGTTTGCTTGGCCACAAGATGAGAGGGGGGACTAACTCTGGGTGATCGTATGGTGATAATACTAACAAAGTCCAGAATCAATCAGGGTGAAAACATTCCAAGAGATATGAAAGGGGAGTCAGTCAGAGCCTTTCTTCGTTTTGGGCAAGGACTTGGAGTTGAACGTTCAATAGGGGCACTGGATTGTCCTAATGACTGGCGAACAATTAGGTCAGTGTGGCTCTAGAGGTCCATTGGAGGCTCTTGACTAAAAGACTGTGTCAATATGACTTGCATGCTTTGGTCTGGTCAGACAAAACTCATTCTGCAAGTCTACCATTCAACTTTAGAAAGGCGAATACGACTTATAATATCCAAAGAAATAAACATTATTTGCTTATAGACTGGATTTGCGGTTTTGTTTTGAGGGAGATTTTTCTTATCACAGAACTGACTGGACCGTGCAGAAGATTTAGACCGGCGCAAGTGGAACGATCACGGCCAGTGCAGTGAACGCACGAGGCCATGCTCATATTTTATGCGGACTTCAGTCTGGTACAGCAATTCACCGATGCCGTCGTACTATAGACATCGTCTTTCGGCCAGATATTCTACTAATAAACCACCCCTTCAGTAGTGCACGCTTTCCTAGCAGTTTTATTGATCTCGATGGTATCATTTCCTGATGGTGCGTATGCAGATCGGAATTGAAGTACTACTTCGAAGTAAAAAGCCAAAAAGCAAAACAAACATATAAACAACAACGATATATATTTATTTTTCTTGTCTTTATAGTAAGCAGAATAGTTCATTGTTATCTGTAAGGTGTGCACCACAACACTAAGAAAATACTTTCGGCGACCGACCTTTCTTACTCTATTATCACTTCACTGCGACAATGCCTTAACTTTCGGCAACCTACACATAACGGTGTAGGTCGTTCAAATAAATACATATCGTTGTTGTTTATAAAAGTGTCTTTCTTTCATTTCGTTTGACGCCCGCGTTGTTACAAAATATTATAGGAGTTGCCGTGTTTTTTCATCAAAGTATCATATTCATCCAATTTCTATCAGAACATTAAAGTTACACCACGTGTCCTATACAAGTTTTTTTTTATGGTTTCCATCATTTTTATTTGTCGAGTGTGAATGAATTCATATTTGTTAGACGAGAAACACATAAGCATGTATATAAGTTTTAAATATTTGATGTCTTTTAGTCTACACATTTCATGAGCGATATTTCTGACAAAATGGCTTTGACGTTTCTGAATTTTTGACATGAGAATTGGTTATTTATATTATTATTCATCAGACTTCTGTTCTCATCATGAGTGTGATTTTCACAACGTTTCGGTCGATATAACCTCCGACCTTCTTCAGGTGTATCTTGTCGAACTCGGGAATGTTTCTGTCGAACTCGGGAGTTTGGACGGAATATCGTCCTAGAATTGTCTGCAAAGACCCGTGGCACAGTGGTTAGAGTACTGGAAAAAGTCAATTGTAAAAGCGATATTCTACTGAAGGTTGAAGGTTTAATCCTCAGCGAGGGCGACGGAAATATACATTTACGAATTAAGTAGGATCTCTATCCAATCATGGCTGACAGAACAAGAGCACGCTACCCCCGTGAGGTAAATAAAGGGTTCCGCTCGAAATTCCGTCCAAATTCCCGAGTTCGACAGAAACATTCCCGAGTTCGACAAGATACACCTGAAGAAGATCGGAGATTACATCGACCGAAACGTTGTGAAAATCGCACTCAATGTGAGGACAGTAGTCCGATGAATCCAAATAATATAAAATGAGAGAATTCCTGTTTTATCTGGGCAATAATCTATTAATCCCTCACTGATCGTTGATGTTTTTTGTTTTGTTTTTTTTTTTGTTTTGTTTTTTGTTTTGTTTTTTTTATTGTTTTTTGTATTGTCTTTTGTTTTGTTGGTTTTTTTTTGTTTTTGTTTTGTTTGTTTTTTGTTTAATTTTTTGTTTTTTGTTGTTTTGTTTAGTTTTTTGTTTTTTTTTTTGCTTTTTTATTTGTTTATTTGTTTTTTTTTTTTACTTCAAAGTAGTATTTTTGTAGCCTTTACATCAAGTTGCTTTATACCTTTCTGAAACAATTTCCATTAAAAATAAAAAAAAGAATTTTTCGTAATTTTTTAAAGTTTTAAATTCAAAATGTTATATTTAGCATTTCAACTTAAAATTTCATGCCACACGACCGTGTCATGTGATCAAAGTAATTTAAAGATTGAGTTATTTGTAAAGGATATGTGATACGCTGAATTAGTGCGAGTGGTAATCCTGAATAACTTGAATCATGGACGCCAAAAATGTATGGAGGCACGGACGTGTAAGAATCTGTGAAATGGTAATATATGTTTTATTTATACAAGGTGTTTTCGGCAATCATCAGATGAATACTATGAAATAATCGATATGTGCTAAAACTTTAGTAACTATTGTGTAAATCACTAATTACACACATTGCTGAAAGGGAATATGAAAGATTATTACAAAAATGTTCATCCATATGGACTCTGTATTATTGGGACAATGTTATGTTTTAATGTAGATTATGGTGATATGCATGAGTTTATAATTGAAGGATGGTGGTGTTTGAAATTTGAATTGTGACTATATTGCCTTAATGATAATAAAGCGGATTTTGTAAAGATTTATTTACATTTAGCGGAAATGTAATACGAGACTGAAGTGAATCGGGAATCGCAAAATTGCTGGAAAATGTACTGAAGAACGATGGTAAGAATCGAGGAAAAAGTCTGATATACTGAGCACAGTGCTTCTACACTATTGGGACGAGATTTCGGAAATCTTAATACTGAATTTCGCATGAAAGCAATGATATCTACTGTAACGATAATTGTATATATGTACATATAAAAAAAAACAGATGAACTTCATTGGATGACGATGAGGATGATGATGATGATCATCATCATCATATAAAATGATGATGATGATGATCACATAAAAGGAAGCGAAAGGATCACCCGATTCGGAAAGAAAAATCATGCGATCCAAATGGACCAATAAGATGGGAGGAAAAATTTTAAATATATATATTGGCGCCGAAATTCAACAACCAAAAATCGGAAAACTTTGGAAGGCAGTTGCGGAAACATTTCCAAAGATGACGGACGTCAACATATATATATATATATATATATATATATATATATATATATATATATATATATATATATATATATATATATATATATTGGAAAAAATATATAACTATAGGATACTGTGCGACTCCGTTGATGGAATATCAACGATAAAAAAGAAGGGAAAAAAAGAGAAAACGTTAATCTCAAATTAACGTTAAAAGAAAAAAATAGGGTCCTCTTCGACGGTGAGTTGGAACTTTTGTTATTGATACAAACTGTTATCCCCGCCGGCTGTCGCCAAAAAATAAAATAAAATAAAATAAAAAACACGTTATTCCGGCACACTGCAGTGACTGCACTCATAAAAAAAGAAAAAAATATATATATATATATATATATATATATATATATGCGTGTGTGTGTGTGTGTGTGCGCGCGCGCGTGCGCGTATATATATCCAAGAGGATAGCGGACAAAACGAAAGAAAATTACAAATAAATAGATACATTGTTGCAGGACTAACGTTGACACCCACAGTCTCACAACAAATGGAAACAAAGATAAAAATATGGAGAGTTGACAACCAATACAGAGATGACTGCAGGAGATGGTAAATCATTTATAAAATTTATTTTTAAAAGATTGTAAAAGAATGAAAAGAGAAGATAAGAAAGTTTCTTCTTCATTGCAAGTCTCTACCTGTGACTGAGGTGATTGAATGAAAAGATGTAGAAAAATGAGAGTTCTTGGTTAGAAATGACCAGTCTTTTTACGAAGAATTAAACAATATAAAAAAGTCCACCGCTTACTTAGCAGAGAGATAGTAAAGGGTAAAAATAAAAGGTCCATTAAGGTTGCAAGTTCGTATCCACGTGAAGGAATTAATTGACGGGCGCGCGTGTGTTTAACGTCCAAACGCGGACGGGTCGATGTTGATGTTTACGCCATGGTCGACTCCTCGTTTGGGCGAAAAGTGCCCTTTTTATACTTGTCTGACCGGCTCCAGGAGGCCTTCAGAAAAAAACATTTTTTTTTAAATTTGTTTTCCTTGTAATCCGATTGGATGAAAAGAACAACATTCTTATGACGTAAGATGCTTTAAGTGACGTCCGCACGAACAACTGAAGTTCCGTTTAAGGCCCACCGAATTTGCGTGGGCGGGCAAAGGGAAATGTACGCGCAGCTGAAACGATGTTTATACATCCACGCGCGCGCAACTGGGTTTTACTATTAATGCAGCGCGCTATTATTTTTTATTTTGTTTTGAGTATATTCGATGCGCGTGCGTCAGGGCTACAATAACATAAAATAAGGGGGAGTGAGAAAAAATGATATAGGATTTACTTCCCTTGGACTGATCTATAAACATATTTTGTATTTTGTGAGACCAACCCATTCGGGTATCTAAGGGTCCATACATATGTGAAAATTAACAGAAAACAAAAAGCAAAACAGATTTGAAATAAGAAAAGAGGGAAGGGTTGGAGGAGATGAATTAACCACCAAGTGGAACTATGGCCAACTGGCTGGAACATTTTCTTTCTCCCGTTTTTATGTTTTCGTTTTTTTATACATTGTGAAAATACAAAAAGAAAGAGAAAGCAGTATACATGCACATATAATGATGTGTTTGTTCTTTCTTTCCTTCTTCCACGAGATCCGATCATGTTCGTCCATCTACAAATTCACCCTAAGCCTATAATTATCATTTCAAGTCAAATAGATTGAATAGACATACCCCATTCAAGTATCTTGCCTGACGGAGGATGGAATAACGAAATGATAATTGGCGCGACCTTCCATTTAACTCTTTCCTAATTACCTAGAGAATACCAAGTAGAAATCTAGGGGGAGGTCGGCACACTACACTACGTATTCCTCGTATTTTTAAGATGAGTATATAAAAAAATTACTTAAATCGATAACGTACAAAATTATTTAATAAAGGAAAAATAGAATTTGAAGAAAACTATCGTAAAACACAGGAGAGTTCAAAAGGAAGGTAATTTTCTGTTTCGATTCAAACAAGATGGAGGCAATTTTTCACCTGCTAACACGATTAAAGTTGTTTTTTTTAATCATTCAATAATATTCAGGTAATTTCAATTGCATAATTTGGAAGCTACTACTTAATAACTTGATTTGAGCCCAAAACAAAAAATGTTAAGGGGTCATAAAAGGGGTCAAAGTTTTAAAAAAATTGACCTTTTTTTTTTTTTTGCTCAGCATACACCTCCAAACACCCGGGCAACGCCGGGCTGAAATGCTAGTATATCTATATATCTATAAAAGTGAACGTATCTGTGTGTCTGTGTGACTGTACATTTCCCCGCACAATAACTCTGTCAATTTTAAGTCTACAGACTTGAAATTTGATATACACGGTCTAAACACTTGAAATTTTAATATAGATTCCTTGCACATGGATCTAACTTAATAACTTGATTTGAGCCCAAAACTATAAATGTTAAGGGGTCATAACAGTAGTTAAAGTTTTTAAAAATTGACCTCTGCGGTCTCTACCAAATTACTCCGACAATTTCTGGTCTAAACATTTGAAATTTGACATAAAGGGTATTCAGAGATAGAGCAAGCTTTTTAATCGGTGTGGATCGAAAATTTTTAGTTACCAATATATAAATGTATGTATGTATGTATGTATGTTTACATGTCTGCTTAAAACTTTCGACAGAGACGACGGATTTTACCAAGATCAATACTGATTTGAAGTTAGACCTTTCAGACGACAAATATCGAAAACATTGGCTAAAATCATTAATATCTTCACCTTCAACTGGGCACTTTTCTACAGGGGGTGTCGCTTTTTTCGCCGATATTTTTGAAAGTCATCCTCTCCTTCCGATTGTCTAGCCTTAATTAAAAACTACGTCACTTCCGCTTTGGCGGTGGTCGTAACACCAAAGACGTCAGGTTTTTTCCCCCGTTCTTTTCCTCGTCATCGTGGTACGGGTTCGAGCCTGCCTTCCTACTACCACATTTTTTTTTTTTTGCTCAACATACACCTCCAAACACCCGGGCAACGCCAGGCTGAAATGCTAGTAAATTATAGATTTCAAGCAAGTAAAATATTTCTGTAATATTGCGTTGTGATTTGGCTTTCAGGCACGCCTGGTGAGTATTCTTTTCTTTTCTTTTTTTTAACTAATAAATGATCTGTAATTGCTTTAAAGTGAGTCATTGATGACGAAAATCATTACGTATGCATATGTACAAAAAACAAAGAAA
This sequence comes from Euprymna scolopes, assembly GCF_053919585.1. NCBI lineage: Eukaryota > Metazoa > Mollusca > Cephalopoda > Sepiida > Sepiolidae > Euprymna > Euprymna scolopes. The sequence continues at coordinate 103,410,029 of NC_136483.1, read as the reverse complement.
AGTACAAGATTAATGCGAAAATGTCAACTTGTGTCATTTTTAATCGGAGAATATGTAAAAAGATCTCATAACACAAGGATATTTTCTTTGCGTGTGTATGTCTGTATGTTCGCTAGTCACAATTTTTTACACGAATGTCTTAATTTTTTTTTTTTTTTGTATATATATGGAAAATATTATATTAACACTAAATAATGAATTCCAAACAAATAAAGCGGACGCTATGACCGGAAATCGAAACCGAAACCGTTAGGTCTTCAGTCTAATGTTCTATGAACTGAGCTATTTGATTTTCTCAAACTCAACTGATTATACAGGGTGTCCATAAAGTCCACGTACATTAAAAAAAAAATTAACATTATTTGCATTTGCGATAAAAGAAAAAGATTGTAAAAAAAAAAATAATGCAAATAAAGTTATAAAACTTCTTTTAATGCACACGGATTTTATGGACACCCTGTATAAAGAAACTGCACGTGCCCGTGACCCGTTGAGCCATAACTATTACCATTATTTATTCTAGTAAATAAATGGCATTATTAAACTGAAAATAGAGAGTCTCTCTTTTTCTAAATGTTCACAGAGACGTTAATAAATATAAAAATGTGGTTGAATCAACAGAAAAATTATAGAGACGAGATAAAAAAATATATATATATGCGGGGTGGGCGTTCCAAAAGTTATGCCTCCTATTTTTTATTCCGCCCGAATGTATCATAGTGGATTGCAAATTGCATTGTTATGATGACTGAACATATGCATTCATGACCTGAAAGTTTCATTTCTCTGCTAAAGATATTGACGGCGTGAAACTTTAAAAAAGTAACTCCTGTCATGGGCGTGCGTCAGAAGCAGAGATGCGTCATTGAATTCCTCCATGCAAAAAAAACTTGAATTCACCAACATTCACCAGCGCCTGTTGAACGTTTACGATGCCGCTATAGTTGGTGTCAGTACAGTTAGGAAATGGCATCAAAAGAGGCTCGCAAAAGTGCATTAAGAATAGTGTGACTATGTAGAAAAATAAATTCTGTAACGCAAAAGGTCGCTTGTTTTAATAGTACCACTCCCGTTTTCGCAGCTCTTCAATTTTTTATTTATTTGTTTATTTGTTTATTTGTTTATTTATTTATTTTTTAGTTAAAAAATATGAAACTTTGCTTTTGGAACAACCATCGTATATAAAATATCGCTCGTTTTAATGGTACCTTTGCAGCTCTTCAGCGTTTTAATTTGAGTTTTAAAATAGGCTGCCTTACTTTTGGAATGAGCCTAGTATATAAAGAAACGACGTACTCGTGACCCGTTGAGTCATGACCATTGTCATTATTTATTCTAATAAGTGACATGATTGCACTAAAAACAAAGAGCCACTCTTTTTCTACATGTTCTCAGAGATGTAATCAAAATATAAGAAAGAGGTTGAATTAACGTAAAAATGAGATGAGGCGAGATAAAAACAATATATAGCTAGTGAAAGAAAAAAGCGGATAACTTTTTCAATTAATTATAAATTACGATTAATTTTTTATGTTTTTCTATCCTCGGTTAAACATTTTTTTTTTCTTTGTTTTTTACTTTTTTAAAAATTTTCTTAACAGTTTGTCCAAGCTGGCGATAGGGCATCGTTCTGAATGCCTGACATTTATCCGCCATCTCAGATATTCAAACCAAAAGAACTTTTTAAGATTCTGGCCGTCACTTTGAGTAGAATTGTTTGAATCTTTCTTTCACTTGATTCACGGGGTATATTTGCCCGGTAGTTTTTGGAATTCTTTTTCATGAGTCTAGTTGCTCATAAAATGACTAGAACGATAGAGATTATGCTAATATTCGAGTTTCTTTTTCATGTCATACATAAAAGCTTCGTATTTTGCTATTTTTTTTTTAATTATTAGCTTTGTTTAACCCAGATTCATTGGGGGCACTAACTTCTACTAAGGTTGCTTCTTTCTTCTTCTTGTGCCATATCACTGTGTCAGGTGTAATGGCTTCGTTTTCTAGATACATAGCTGTAGGAATTGCATAGTCATAATCGATGGTGTATAACTTATTTCCAACTGTTATTACTGGTAAGCATGTTCCCAGGACTTACTGATGCATTCGATATTTAATTTTTACAGTGGAGATATTTTACACTAATATGAGAAAGTACCTTTCATTGATTCCGCTTATTTGTTACATAATTCAGTTGATTTAAACAGTGGCCACACGTAGGCGTTGTTACGAGAACGTTTTCCTGGCATTCCTCGATTTCGTTTACTTTCTATAAGCATATCTTACTTTTTTTATATGCTAAAAAAGTTTTACTATTTTTTTTTTCTTGATTATTGCAGCAATTGGTGTTAGAGTTGTTATCTAATGAAGTTCTTTAATCGGGATGTGATCTGTTATCCCGTTGTCAATCATGAATCTTATATGATTTTGAAATGTTTTTATTTTCAATAGAAATGAACCCGTCTAAATAATGCACACAAGTCCATAAAGTACAATTTGGAATATGTACATTTTATAGGTTCAAGCTTTAATGTGATATGTTACTCTCCTTGAAATCAACAATATTTCGTTTGCACTCCAACCATTAAAAAGAATAATTAAAACAGATTTTTCTTTTTCTTTCAAACATAATTCGAGGATTAAAGTATATTTTAACATACATTTTGTATGATTAAAGTGCGGTCTAAAATGCTACCAAAGGCAAAATAATTATGCACTTAAAACTTAGTACAAACCTGTTTGTGTGCAGTCTATAGAGTTTCGTGTGAAAAAAAGAAAGAAAAAAAAGAAAGAAAAAAAGAAAGAAAAAAGAAAGAAAAAAATGGCCGCCTTTTCTCTTTATATGCTTGCGATAGTGTCACCTAACTTGCAAATGAAATGCTTCCGGTTGGATATAAAAAGGCTTGATTTTTCAGAGACTACGTTCTTTTTGGATGTGGATGCCAGAGTAGCAAGTGTTGTCAGAAGTGCGTTGTGTTCTAGAGTTGAGTTTTGACAGTAGAGTGTAGAAATTTGAGGTAACGAGTTTTTGGCAATAATGTGCCGAATTTAGCATTTGAGTTTTTAACCACATAAATTATATAGAATAAAGCTTTAGAGGAGCAAATGCTGATTAAATATTCACATTGAATATAATAATAGATGTTTTGGGGGTGACCGATATAATTTGAAGGTTCATAAATTAAATCTAAAGTGTAATCTAGATAGCTTTAATCGTCGCACTAGTTGATAATTATCATATGAATCAATTATTATGAATGTTTGACCTAAACTTCAAGTCATTTAGTCCCATTATTAGAAGTTTTATGAACGAATAGAGAAATTGACATTTTGCCTTTTAAAAGAGTCCCATTTTTTTATTACAAAGCCAGAAAATTATTTCCAATGGTTACAAGAAAAATGGCGTTATAAACGCGGCTGCTACTGTTGTTGTTGTTGTTGTTATTGTTGTTGAGGAGGGGGAAGGTATTATTCATGATGATCATGATGATGATTTTTGTTGCCATTCGTTCCCCGATATCTTTCTATTAAGAATTCTTCCTAGAAGGATATCGGGTACATATGAAGGGACAACGTAAAGGTTGTTAACATTTTTAAGTGACAGCGTTTCTGTGGAATAAACTGGATTCGAACTTGGCACACCTAGATTGTCAGCCCGTATCGTTAACTATTGGATCACAGTCACCTCCCCGATGCTGCTGTTGACAATATAGTAATCATTAGTAATGGAAATTCGGTAAATTTGTTAACAAATGGAACGGCTCATCAAGAACTTGTTTACGTTAGACTTGAAGACAACCATATTGTAGTCATATTGTTGTTGTTGTTGTTGTTAAAGAAGAAGATGAGGGGGCATACCAGCAGCATTCATTCATTTATTTCGTATGAATCAGGTGACCATTGTTGACGTTCATTTCCCTGATATCTTTCTAGTTAGAATTCTTTGTAAAAAAAAAAAAAGACATCTGCTACTTACGGAAGGGACTACGTGAAAGTTGCCAACATCCCCAAGGGAAAATGTTTCTGTAGAACAAATTGGATCCGAAGCTGGAACACCAAGGTTGTCAATCCGTACCGTCACCTTCCTATTGTTACTGCGATGATGATGATGATGATGATGATGATGATGGTTGTTATTGCTGTTTTTGTTGAAAGGAAGTAGAAGGAGAATGAGGAGGAGGTGAAAAATAAATTTTAGGGCACAAAAGGTCGCTCGCTTTTAATGATAACACTCACGTCTTCGCAGCTTTTCAGCGTTTTAGTTTTTTTTACTTGAAAAAAAAAATAGGGGCCTTACTCTGGAACGACTCTCGTATAAGACAGAAATTGTTACTAAATTAATAGTTTTTAAATTTTTTAGATAACGATCGATTATTTGTATTGCTCGAACTACTGTTCTCCTCTTGATTGTTATTATCACTTGGGGAATCTCTATGAAATTTCACACGAATTGTTCGCAAGGATCAACACACATCTCCAAACATTGATCGGCGCCCGTTAAATGTTCACACGGAGGCAAAGACGACCGGACGACAAGAGATCCTGAGGCAACGGTGCGTGACGGATAAAATAAGTATTTAGTTCATAGTGGAGGTTGAAGGTTATTCTAGAGGTTGCCGGTTATATAGTTAGTGCGAGAGAAAATAAAAATATTGCGAACTAGCATTTCAGCCCGGCGTTACCCGGGTGTTTGAGGGTGTATGTTGAGCAAAAAAAAAAAAGCGGTCAATTTTTCCCCCCTATTATGACCCCTTAACATTTATTGTTTTGGGCTCAAATCAAGTTATTAAGTTAGATCTATGTTCAAGGAACCTATATCTAAAATTTCAAGTGTTTAAACCAAAAATTGGCGAAGGAGTTTGGTAGAGTTTTCAACGGTAAAATCGCTGAACTTTGACCCCTTAACAGCCAAATTTCTGACCGAAAACCGATTACTAAGATTTTTCACGATCTCAGTACTCTGTATATCAAATTTTGAGTCTGTAGCTTGAAAATTGACGGAGATATTGTGTAGGGAAATGTACACGGACAGACAGACACACACACACACTTTCACTTTTATAGATATATACATTACTTGAGACTTCTACCCAGTCACAGCTGACGGAAAAAGAGTATGCTACCTTCGTGGATAAAATAAATTCCATACAGAAAATCCAGAACTAAGTGCAAGAGAGATACAAACAGCCACACTTGAAGGAACGGTTAAAATCTTTAAAATATCTCTCGGTTGGAATGTATGAAATGGCACTTGAATATCCAGCATCGTATCGGATGCCTCATCCCAGGCTGAGAACAAAATTGTAAGAAGTGAAAAAATGATTAATTTTTTTAAATGTATGTCTAAACGGACTTTGTTTTCCGATTTTTGTCTGACGTAATTCTTTTCTGTCGATTTGCACGTTCCGTAATTTTCCAATGTCAATCTTGGTTAAACTCTTGAAAGCGTGTTCAAGCAAACAATGTACTTTCTTTCTTTTTTTTTCTTTTTTTTTTGAGTTCTCTCTCACATAATTATTTTCTGTCGATCATCAAATTTCGTAATTCTATTAGGTTGAGAAGAAAGTTCTTGTGGAAATTTTAATTTTGATTTTAAATGATGTATTTTCAAATAAGTTTTCGTTATAATAACTTTACTTTATATATTATTTTAAAGAACGTTTTTCGCTCTATCTAATCGTTTAAATTATAATCGTTTGAAAACAATTATGTCTTATTTTCAGAACGCTGGATACAAGACAGAAAACAAGCAAATTCTCACAATTTTCTTATTTCAATTCAAGCTAGGCCAAAAAAAAAGCTGCTGCAACAGGTCGCGATATCAACGAAGTGTTTGACCCAGGTACCATTATTGAACGCAAAACACAATGGTGGTTTAAGAAATTTCGTGGCGGTGACGAGAGTCTTGAAGATGATGATTGTAGTGGTCGGCCATCGGATGTTGACAACGATCACTTAAAAGCCTTAGTCGAAGCCAATCCACGCACAACTGTTTGAAAACTTGCTTCTGAATAAGACGTAACGTATACGACGATTTCCAACCACTTGAGAGAGATTGAAAAGATAAACAAAAATTTTGATAAATGGGTGCTTCACGAATTGAATGACAATCAAAAGAAACGTCGTTACAGAGTGTTATCTTTTCTTTTACGCAACAAGAACGACCCGTTTCTCGACCGGGGTGTGACTTGTGATGAAAATGAGTTCTTTACGACAACTGACGAAGCTCAGTTCAATGGTTAGATGTTGACAAAACTTCATGACACTTGTTGAATCAAAAGAAGGTCGTGCTGACTGTTTGGTGGTCTGCGATCGGTTTCATCCATTAGTTTTTTTGCAGTGCAGGCGAAACCATTATGGCGAAGAAGTACTGTCAACAAATGTATGAAACGCATTAGAAACTTCGCCCATAACACCCCGCATTAGTCAACAGAAAAAGCGCAATTCTATTTCACGACAATGCCCGACCACACGTTGCTAAATATACCCTGCAGAAGTTGAACGAATTGGGCTCCGAAACTCTGTCTCGTCCGCCATATTTTCCAGACCCCTCACTTACCGACAACCATTTTTTTTTCAAGCATCTCGGCAACCTTCTGCGTGAGAAATACTTCAATTGCAATACATATTTCGTGATATATTTTGCTAGAGCTTCCAAATACTGAAGTGGAAAAAATAAAACTCAGCTTTCAAGTGAGGAATGTAATCGTAGTCTTGTGATATCACTTTCATTATTTAATCACGTTTTTTGGACTCGTGACGAAAAATATCCGGAATTGCAGTTTGCAGTAAATTGTAGTAGAGGAACATTAAACCGATGACTAAATGAGCGGGTGTGTCCCCACAACATGGCGCTCTTGACAAAATGTGATTCGAAATAATAAAACTTTTTTTTTAAACAGTCGATTTTTACCAATATTATCAAAGTATCGAAGACATTGCCAAGGCTGCCGCAAAGAAGTCAGAATCCCTCTACCGTGCTAAAAATTACTCACACCAGAGAGTATCCCAAATCTTTATAAAGCCAAACTACTCATCCATCTATGAAATATTGTTGCCACATTTGAACTGGTGCATCTACCGCTAATCTCTTACTCTTAGACAGTGCCCCCTCCAAAAAAGGAGTCTCAACTCGAATAGGTCTCGCTAAAGGTCCAATCTCTGTCCCATCGCCGTAATGTTGCACCGCTGTGTCTGTTTTACGAGTACTTTAATGAAATGTTCTCTGATGAGCTCGCAGCATTTGTTCCCCTTCGACATACATTCTTCCGACAAACACGGTAAGCAGCAAAATCCCACCTCTTCACTGTTAAGGTAAACTAGACACCGGAAAGTCTTGTATTCTAATAGTGTCTTCCCTCGAACTGCTAGACTTTGGAACGTTCTCCTTGACTGAGGGAGATAATATTCACTTCTTTACTAACTCGGTGTTTGAGAGGTAAAAGATAACTCAATGAGATATTCGAATATCTATGTATCTCAAATAGAGATATCTATGTATCTCATATAGAGATATCTATGTATCTCATAAAGAGATATCTATGTATCTTATATAGAGATCAAGTGTTAGCGCTAAGGAAGGGGCCCCTTGATTTCTGAGAACTTCGATTGAAGTAAAATAAAACAAAAAAAGTGAAGAACTAATATCCAAATCCAGATATGAAAATAAATACGTTCTACTCCAGAATTAAAAAACATAAAACAATAAATACAGAGTGATCACCCCACAAAAAAAAAAAAATAGGCCCCAAATTTCGATGGGCTATACTTCTTAATTTTCCGTAGGAATTGAATGAAACTTTGGTGAAAATCGCGTTAAACCATCATATGAAAAGCCAAGAACCCTTTAACTATTTTTTCTTTATTCTAAAGCACAGGTTTCAGATCATATTCGATTGTTATATATTAGGGGACATATGTCGGTGATGATTAAGTTAGCGTGAATTTAGACAAGAGTCACACTGCCTGCATGATAATCTATAATCTGTAAAAAATAAAAGACGGGTAACGTAAAGTTAAGGCAGGGAGAAAAGGTCAAACGCCGTAGACAAAACAGAGATACGTTGAACAACGACGTCTCGTTTTCGAGTGGAGAGAAAACGAAAATTTTCAAATCAGTCTGTCTGCGGAAGCTGTGCGAACGAGACATTGCCAATAATGTAGGAAACTTGTAATCCAAGGTGAGTGATACTACGATGTCTGTCCATCTGCGTCACCCATTTCGTTAAGTTAGAAAGTTAAGTTTAAGAAGTAATTAACTAACGACAATAATATTAGTCTCTCTTTCCTATAAAAATTCTTTTTAAATAAAACCATACATGAAAACTCAGCGAACCTCGCTTTGTGTCTATTCATTAAAAAAAAGTTTTATTCGTTTTAGTTAAATAGAAAAGACAATTGACGACCACTCATAAAACGCGACGAAAAGAAACAGCGTTAGCACAGGGGGGGGCGTAAAAAACAGCGCGTATAAACACTTGCATGTATGTATAAAGACTATTTTTTGTTGAAAACATTACACAATTTGATCTAAGTATCTGTGTAGATGCAATGTAAATTTGTCTACGTCACTCTTACAAACTAACCGAGGTATGGCTCTGATCTGCTTTTTGATGGCTTCTTTACGGTCTGACTAATTTGATAAGTGATGGGTTTTGGTTTGCAAAACAGCCGTTGATAACGAGGCCCCGAAACGGTGCCTATTCTCTCCTGATGACTACAAGAATCTACTGGTATCTGGTACGCGGAGAAATCGTCTGTCAATATTTGTTCTGTAAACTATTTGTATAAATTACACAAAGTGTCCTACACTTTTCTTGAGCGATCCTTTTTTGTAGTAATGTATGACGCAGTATATTCTTTAATAGAACTATCATTGAGATTTAGTTGTGTACATAAGTGTTGCTACCGTATGGCTTCGCAAAATCAAGATGATTGATGAATCAATCAAAATTACATGGCAGAAATATGCGCAGGGACGGTTTTTCCTGTACCAAAATTTAAAAAATACAAATTCCCACCCCAAAACAACAATTAAACACCCTCAATTACTTGAAATAACAGCAACAATACTACACATATACAGGTATACAATTATAATATTCTAGACATTTTAACCCCGTAAAAGCGCGCAAAAGTTATAGCCTATTGACTTATTTTGTGTTAAACTTCTAAAGTAAATGTGGTATTGTGGTGACTAATCCCTATTAATACCTAACTGTGCACCGAACGGATACCATAATACTTATCATGACAAAAGTCTATACAAAATTGCAGTTAGATCGGTTCAGTAGTTTTCGAGAAAACGTGGAACGGATAGGCAGATAGACATATAGATTAAGAGAAATATAATGTAGATGCACAAATGTCCAACTATAACACACACACATACACATACATACACATGCACATACATACACATACACAGAATAAGATGAATAGAAACATAAACTTAAAGTAACAATACGCCAATTCAACATGCATTAAAACATCTATGATTTGTTTTCCAAACATTATAACTCTATAAACAATTTGAAATCATAAATAATGCTTGCTAACATACAGCCTAAACACGTCAACATCTATATATAGAAATATTTCAAATTTAAAAAAAAAAAAAAAAAAGAAATCTAACTTTAAGCAAACGTCGAAACACCAAAACAGATAACCGGACAGACATAATAAAATGTGAAAGTTTATCCGAGAAACAACATCTTTGCACCCAACTTCCATTTTGCATGGCTAACAAAAGGATAGAATAACTGATCCAATGAATCCGCATTATAAAGTAAACAGCACATCATAAACAACTAAACATCATAAAATCTAGTACCACACACACACACACACACACACACACACACACACACACACACACACACACAACATAAACAATTACTGGTCAATGACCGAATTATGCTTAGTCTTAAATATTTGTCTGAACATTTTCAAAACACTGAAACATATTTTATTTCATCCTTAGCAAAATGACGAACATCATGATGCAAAGAACCCTATATTTAGAAATCCCGTTGATTATGTTAAAGGTTTTAATTAACTCATTTACCATTTTCTCTTTAGTAAAGTAGTTAAACCTAATGATCTATATATTAATACGATAGTGTGTGTGCGCGCGCGTGCGTTGTTTTGTGTTTCACGCTTACATCGTTTTTCTTTCGCGTGGCTGTCGTTTAATGGTTATGGCCTCCCATTTCTTGCAACAAATAATTTTACCAGATATTTTCCATAAGTTTCGGTTTCGGTTTCGATTCTAGCTGACAGCACTCAGATCGTCTATTTATTTTTATAAATAATTTTACCAAGAATTCTTCACAAGTTTTGGTTTCGATTTAGATTACAGATGGAGAGGCTCATATATATATATATATATATATATATATATATATATATATATATATATATACTAGCAAAAGTACCAGTCGTTAACTGGGTTAAAAAACAGCCTACAGGAGATGGACTCTGATTTATGAAAGTATCATAGGTTATGAAAAGGAAGGGTTGTAAAGAGATAGCTTCGAATTTAGGGGGTATCAAAACCAAAGCAAAATATGATGAAAGTAAAAATAAAATAGATAAACCCCATAATTTATTATACCATACCTGTTCACGCTGAAACACTTGTCACAATATTCTGTGGATCTATATTAAAAAACTTTGTTAAACTTTGTGACATATTTCTATTCTATGGAGGTCAAGTGCGAACAAACACCCCATAATTTTATTATACCATATTTTTTCAAACTGAAACAGAATTGTCAAAGTATACTTACGCAGATAGATATGAAAATCTTTATTAAAGGTTGTGCCTATTTCCATTCTATGGAGGCCAGGCGCGAACGCAGACCCCACAATTTTATTATAACATCCCTATTTAAGTTAAAACATTTAAGTTAAAAAAAAGTATTATTATGTACATCTATATCAAAAACACTTGTAAACTTTTTTTTTTTTTAATTTTTTAATTTTTTATTTCCGTACTTTGTGGACCAGGGGCGAACGCAGACCCCACAATTTTAATGAACCACCGTTCTGCCAGATTCCTGTGTCTCGATACATCTTATATCATTATATTTAATCAGTTTTTTTAAATAGTCAACATATAGGAGCCTATTCGTGACCAGACACACACACACAGCTTTATATTATACTAGCAGAAGTACCCGTCGTTGACTTGGTTCAAAAACAGCCTACAGAAAATGGACTGTGATTGATGAAAGTATGATAGGTTATGAAAAGGACGGGATTGTAAAGAGATAGGTTTTTATACTCAAACATTTTACCCTAAGCAAAATATGATGAAAGTAAAGATAATTTTCGCGAAAATATATTTTTTTATATCAACTTTGTTTCCATTCGTAGCCAAGAGTGACCAAAAAAATGATGTTTCCTTACAAAGAGAAAATGTTATATATATAATAATATAAATATACAAGAAATAAATGTTACCATAGTCAATAAAAGTTACTTTTATGGTAGAAAAGTTCGTTGGTTTGTATTTTTAAGTAGTTTGTAAAAAAAAAAACTTTTTTTAATTCACGATCCGGTTTAAAAAAATCAAAATGGCCGCGACTTTGAAATGGAGAGCTCCGTTTTCAAGTTGAAGGAGGGTCACCTGCGCATTCTGTGTTAACAATTTAAGAGAGTTCCGTCAACGTAAGGAATATAAACATATTTTAATGTTTTCTGTTATTTTGTGCTTGAGGAATATTCGATTATGGCATGTGTAGTTAATATAAAAATTCATTTAAGTTGGTATCGGCTCAAATTTCGTTTTAATTTCGGTTCGCTGAAATTATTTCAAGTAAAGAGCATTAAAAACTATTAAAAAACAAAAAAAAACATGAACTGAACTTTTATTGACTATGGTAACATTTATTTCTTGTATATTTATTTTTTCGGGTAGTCGTTTGTTGGCTTTTCTGCTAAACACTCTTACTAAATAATATCGACGAAATATCGCGAAACAAAGAAACAAAAACAGTTTTGAAAAATAATTAAGCTTTACTTACTTTAGTAAAATAATCCGAAACAGCAAAATCGGATATTAAAAAAGTAAACACGTAATTACTTTAGTTTTTTAAAGCAAAGAATTGTATGAATATGAATAATAAGAAAATGGCGCCCTTTTCAAGCAGAACAGCTTCGTTTCAGTTTTACAGTATTGAACGGTGTAGTATTGCGCTGTCGGATTCAGGGTTGTACTATTGTAATATAAAAAAACATGCAGAAAGGGTTGTAATCAACTGAATTCCTTCTAGTACACTGACAAAAAAAGCTTAAACCCCTTTTTTATATATTTAAAAAGAAAATACAACTTTGTTATATATGGGTCGTAGAATTGCATTCACTAGCAAAAGATCTAGCTAATTTGCTTATTCTTTTAAACATTTATTTTGATTAATTCCCTATTCGTTTGTTCGGTTTTCTTATGGGATGATCATCTTTAGTTAACTACTACATTTGATTATATTCATGCAGATATTCTACATGATTTATACTTGCGTAATATTTGCGTAAAATGTTTATAGTAAACACAAACCTCTTTATATATATATATATATATATATATATATATATATATATATATAAGTGATAACCTGTACATTTCAGTTGACCTATATTATTTTGCCCTATATATATTTTCGCGCCTTTAACATTTCTTGTCCGGGTCTTTTTGATTTTTGTTTCCCTTTATTTTATATTTAACTTTAGCATTTTTTTCTCTCTCCTTTTTCTTCCTAGATCTTTTTTATTTATAGTTATGTCTCGGAAGTAGAGTGAAAAGCACATCTTATTTTTCTTTTATTAATATTATTTTTTTCCTTGTATACATGTTTGTGAATTATTCCATGGATCTATGCCTTTGGATTATTATGGACCATCTTCTTCCAATTACGGGATGTCTTTGGATTTTACTTGTACAAATGGAAATGCTTTTAACTTTCTTGAAGTTTTACATTTGGATTTTACCGTCACTGGATTTTTTATCTTCCACCAGACTATCCATTCATGTGTAATCACCTTTTTCTTTATCATATTCCCTCTGCTTAACTTATTTTGTTTTCAAGTAAGATCTTTGACTTACTTGTTTCATCAAATACTTCTGCATGCAAAATCCGATCCCGAATTTTGCTAATTCCTACCTCTGATGAGAAGGAGAGTATTTCTTCGAAACTCCGCGGATTAAGGACTATCCATTTATCTAGTGTTTCCCTTTCAGATTAAATATGTTTTTAACTCATTTCAAAGTGTTTTTTAACATATTTTATTAACTGTTTGCTCATATATATATATATATATATATATATATATATATATATATATATATATATATATATACTAGCAAAAGTACCCGTCGTTGACTGGGTTCAAAAACAGCCTACAGAAAAATTCGAATTTAGGGGGTATCAAAACCAAAACAGAATATGATGAAAGTGATAATAAAATAGATAAACCCCATAATTTATTATACCATACCTGTTCACACTGAAACACTTATCACAATATTCTGTGGATCTATATTAAAAAACCTTGTTTAACTTTGTGACATATTTCCATTCTATGGAGGTCAGGCGCGAACGAACACCCCATAATTTATTATACCATATTTCTTCAAACTGGAACATAATTATCAAAGTATACTTACGCAGATATATATGAAAAGTCTTTATTAAAGGTTGTGCCTATTTCCATTCTATGGAGGCTAGGCGCGGACACAGACCACGCAATTTTATTATAACATCCCTATTTAAGTTAAAACATACTTATCAAAGTATTCTTATGTACATCTATATCAAAAAGACTTGTAAACGTTTTTTTTTTAATTTTTATTTCCATATTTTGTGGACCGGGCGCGTACGCAGACCCCACAATTTTAATGAATCATCATTATGCCAGATCAAACATACCCATTCCTGTGTCTCGATACGTCTTCTATCATTATATGTGATCAGTTTTCTATAATAGTCAACCATATCGGAGCCTATTAGTGACCAGAAACACACACAGACGTTCAGCTTTATATATATATATATTTGTTTGTAAAAATTCGCTTACCAAACTTCTTTGTCAATTTATTATCTACAAATATTAAACTTAATATGTAGGGTATTTGAACCCATGCGAAACTTTGTATTTGGGTTTTAGCCGGGGAAAATCGGTGCAAAAGTGTGAAAATTAAAGAAATGAAATTTGTCAGCTGAAAGTCGAACGACGGCAGCGTAACGTAATATCTATTGATTTGTGTTGTAATCTTTAGCCTTGCAGCAAACATTTCTTTATAGGTTAGGCATTAACTTCAAAAGAAAAAGTAAACCGTAAGCTAAACGTTTTGGTTTTGATTCTCGGTGGTGACGCATGTGCGAGCCCTTTCTAGTCTCGCACAAAAACACGCGTTCACATTTCAAGCTATTTTTCTTGTCATACACATACGCGCACACAAACATACACACGCACGTACGTACACACACGTAGATATATTCACGTTCACGTACATACACTCACATTCACGTGCATACACATACACGCTAACGTACACACATGTACGCACACATACGCGCACACGTACGCACAGCGGGACAGCGTTGCCTCCCTTTAAAGTAAAATCCACACATGCGCAAAAGGACGCCGCAAACAACTACAAAAGCAAGGGACCTGAGCTGTTTCCTCCTTTTTGATTCAGCTCCCGAGCTGAGCGTCGACGAACCAATCGCTCCCTCTTGGGGCGTGCACACGCCTCGCGTCCCCTGCTACTATGTGTGGGGCAAGAGCCAACAGACAGTACGTACACCTTACACGCTTTCTCTCTCCATGGCCTGGATTGACTTTCTCACTCTCTCTCGCTCTCTCTACAACAATAGACTCCCCCTCTCACCAGCTAACAGTGAGAGACGCGCGCCAAATTGGATTGACTATCTCTCTCTATATATATACAACAATAGACTTTCCCTCTCACCAGCTAACAGTGAGAGACGCGCGCCAAACTGGATTTAATTTCTCTCTCTCTCTCTCTCTCTCTCTCTCTCTCTCTCTCTCTCTCTCTCTCAACAAGTATAGCCTTTCCTTCTCACCAGTTAACACACGCCAAACTAAACACGTGTTGTACCCTTTTCTTACATTTGTTTCTTCATGAAATAAATTCTAGTTCGTTTATTTCAATGAACGCGTTGTTCGTTTCTTTCTCAATTCAATTCATTTTTCCTATTTTGTATGACTGGGGAATATATATAATATATCCACCAGTCCTCCACAGCACGCACGATTCATTTTTTTTTTTTTAATTCTAATTTTTATTTTTTTTACTTTTTAAATCATTACTATATATTGGATCCAAAATAATATAATAATAAATACGAAATCTGCATTAATCAAAATATTATATTTAAGCGTATTTTACGACCGGGCGATGCTGGGAGGCCTGGTAGTATATATATATATATATATATATATATATATATATATATATATATATATACGATGTGATTATATTATATAAATAGTGATGTGATTCCCATATTGTGTTAAATTCCATAGTAGGTCGCTTTAGTATGTTATCGTCACCCTTTATTTGCGCTGTTCGTTTTAGTTGCGGAAAATAAGACAACTCAAAGAACAGCGCATATGATGGGCAACGGCCACCTTCTAAGCAAACCTAGTATAATGTAAAACAATATGGAATTCATAATAGATAGTATAAAGATATATGGGTCTGCTATCACAAACTTACCATCTCCTTAGTCTTTATCCTCGAGTGGCCTTTAACCTTGATAGCTTGTCTCTAATAGAAAGAAAAGTTAAACACAGCTCTAGATTAGTTTCTGTGTCGCATCTTTTATAATTAAAATTCCTGAATGTGATTATAATTTCCATCGTGATAATTTCTTCCTTCGAACTTTTGCCAGTGGAATTTCCTGCCAACATCTTCATTTCCTGACGTTTACGATCTCTGAAATGTCAAATATACAACGTCCACCATAATTTCTATTCTTCAACGATTTTCTCTGTCCTCCATTTTCCTTCTAAGTAACTCCTTGCATCTTAGGCATCTTTTCACATCGTTTTGGATGAAATGTGTGTGTGTGTGTTTTCAGATTACAAATTCCAATTAACGGAGAGAAATACCAAAAATTCCCTGAGTTTGTAGCATAGTTAGAAAGTCGAGATATATATGTATGCTAGCCTGGGTGCCCGGCGTTGCCCGGGTGTTTAGAGGTGTGAGTTGAGAAAAAAAAAGTGGTAGTAGGCAGGCAGACTCAAACCCGTACCGCGAAGGTTGAAAAGTATGTAAAAAAACGTGATGTGTTTGCTGTTGCGTCCATCGCCAAACCGGAAGTGACGTAGGTTTAAATTAAGGCTAGACAATCGAAAAGAGGGGATTACTTTAGAAAATATTGGCGAAAACAGCGACACCTCCCTGTAGAAAAGTCTATACTTGAGGGTGAAGGAATTAATGTGTTGGCCAATTTTTTTATATTTGTCGTCCGAAAGGCCAAGCTTCAAAATGATAACGATCTCGTGAAAATCCGTCGCCTCTGTCTAAAGCTTTAGACAGAGATGATGATTGCAACGTCTTGTCAGACGAGTGCCACTCCCTCAAACATTTAAAATCCATGAGCCCAAATGCCTGAGGGAGTATCTATACAAATGTGATGTTACAGAGTCTTAGCTTTGTACGACAGCTAAGTCTCTCTCTCGGTTCAAAACGTTGAGATCCAGCAACAAGCAAGAGCAATATAGCCAGCAACAAATTAAACTGCGGACCAGCTTAATGCGGGTAATGGTCTTCCGCTTTATGGTTTTTTAAATCAGAGATTTGCTTCTCCTAGAAATGTTGCCTTCACCACGGCTTACGGGAGTCCTCTCCACCCCAATACACACACACACACACACACACACACACACAAATATACACGGTGCTAGTTGGCCGTTGACTCAGAAAAAGAGTTCATTCGCCCTTTGGAAGGTCTTGTTTTTAATCCTTCAGGGAGACTAGGCGCCCTCCTCACCAAACAAGTCTGGTGGGGGAACCAGTTTAGTCGCCGGTGACCCGACTATGAGGCAGGTAGTACTGGGTTACATGGTACCAGTAGCATATGACATGACCTGACAGAGATACATATATACATACATACATACATGTATACATTTAAACAGATAGATGAGATTTATATTATAGCAGATGTAGGTATAAAAGATAATTATTATTTAATTGTATATATTAACCGTGTTGAGCTTTTTCTATCTTAATAAGTATGCTATTTTATTTATTAGCTTCCCAAATTTTACAAATATATATATATGACTTGGCTGCCACCAGCTAGAATCGTGACCAAAACATATAGCTCTCTAGTGTTATTCGTTACTATCAAAGCTAAGCCCATATGCATATTACATTTTTTTTTAAATCAACATAAGTAAATGTATATTTGCTCATGCGTAGAACTAACACAGTTAGTCGACTTATGTTTGCAAAGTTCCAGTTTTTCAATTTTAACTGCTTTGCAGTTATTTTTATTAGATAATGTAAACTAAAAATAGAAAGAGTAGTTTGGTAGAGATCGGTCCGCACACACACACAGAGGGGTGAAACAAATATTCGTACACACATGAAAAATTGTATTTTAATGTATATAAAACCCTTAATTGAAACAAGATTCAATACATTTTATGCATAAAGATACATACAACTAAAAATAATAATAAACTTAATTCTTATTCTAACAGAAATTAATGCATTATTTTTATTTTAAGGTGCGAAAAAATATTCGTACAAATAAGTTTTAACGAATATTTTAGGGTAGTATATTCTAGAATGTTCAAGGAATGTTATCAGTGACTATATAGTTAACGCTCTTATCCACTATCAGGTCAGTCTGAAATTGCTAGTCTTGCGAGAAGGTTCTAATAATGCATAAAGGTAAAGAATTAACTATTTCACAAAAACAACTGACTTTGTCTCTTTGGGAAGATGTGAACAGTTGCAGAAAGATTTCTAGCAACCTGATTATTCCTTTTTCTATAATTGCTTCGTTCATTGCGCGGTTTAAAACTCGAAACAACGTTGAAAACCAAAAATGAAAAGGTGCTCCGAGGGAGATTTCTCCCAAATCAGCAAGGATATTACGACGCCAGATCCAATTAAATCCACAGGTTACCCGAAAACAGCTGCAAGAAAATCTGTGATTAAAATAACCAAACGTACAATAAGTAATGAACTATACAGAAACATTAATTTTTACTTATTGCGGACTATTATTCTCATCTTTATTAGTTGCTGTTTCACGACGTTTCGGCCAACTATTCCTCTGCCTTCGTCAGGTGGTAACCGCGACGGATAGGAACTTCGAATCTCCCAATTGCATTCTCAGCAATCACTGCCATCCGTAGTTGTTGTCGTCTCACCACGTTTTTGGCCAAGTAAGCCTCTGGCCGGCTTTGGGTAGGATTGAAACCGCTATCTTCAGACAATGCTCATCTGGAATCGTAGAGATTCAACGTCTCTATCAACTGCGCCACGGGCCCCGAAGGGCGATCAAGGTTGGATTTTTGGATCTTATAAATCCATGTTTTAATATCTGATCCTTCATGGTCGGGTCCGTACCGAATGGTATATATATTGTTTTAATTGGAATTCATTATTGAGATGAGTATTATTTATATTAATTTATTTATTGCGGACTATTATTCTCATCTTTCTTAGATGTTGTTTCACAACGTTTCAGCCAACTATTCCTCTGGCCTTCGTCAGGTGGTAACCGCGACGGGATAGGAACTTCGAATCAAAAACGTGGTGAGACGGCAACAACTACGGATGGCAGTGATTGCTGAGAATGCAGTTAGGAGATTCGAAGTTCCTATCCGTTGCAGTTACCAGTGGTCAATTTTTTTTACTTTTACCCCTATTACGACCCCTTAACATTTATTGTTTTAGGCTAAAATCAAGTTATTAAGTTAAATCCATGTCCAATGAACCTATATCTAAAATTTCAAGTGTTTAGACCCAAAATTGTCGGAGGAGTTTGGTAAAGTTCTCAAAGGTCAAATCGTTGAACTTTGACCCCTTTATCGCCAAATTCTGGCCGAAAACCGATCACATCGATTTTGCCAAATCTCAGTACTAAATTTCGAGTATGTAGACTAAAAATTGACAGAGTTATTGCGTAGGGAAATTTACACACACAGACACACAGATACACACACAGACACTTTCCCTTTTGTATATTTATATATATATATGTGTGTGTGTGTGTGTGTGTGTGTGTGTGTGTGTGTGTGTGTGTGTGTGTGTGTGTGTGTGTGTGTGTGTGTGTGATACTATAAAGTGGCCCTGCGGTAGCAGTATCAGAATTTTTGTAGGAATTTTTGACACCCCTAACACGAAACTGCGAATACAATATAAAAATCTCGTAATTTCTCTGTTAAAAGTGGGTTATTTATTTTCTTTATGGATTATACTTCCAAAATAAACTATTACAGTTGTTTTAAAAGTAATAAAAATATTTTTATTTTTTTTTAAAACAGTAATGAATTTTCCGAACTCAATATTTTTCAATTTTTAAACTCAATATTTTTAAATTTTTAAATTTTAAAAATCTATCAAAATTTTTCTATTGATTCTATTTTTACGATATTTTCAGGGTCAATGTGAAATTTTATGTTCTTTCCAATAAACCGAATATAATATTTTAGACAAACGTTTTTTTTTAAATTCACGCCCCCCCATTTTCACGCCCCCCCATTTTCACGCCCCCCCCCATTTTGAAATGTCTATTAAAAAGTAAATAATTAATTTATGTTTAATAGGTTTATATATCACAAATTGAAGAGAAAAGGTCAATAAATAATATATTCAAATTTAAAACAAAAAAAAAATCAGTTTTTTAGAAATTTACCTGTAAAGTCCGAAGTTTAAAACCTTATTTTATAAGAACACATTTTTTCTTTTTGTCTTTTTTTTTTTTTTTAATGAAACCTTGGTCCTTGCTCCTTTAATTGAAAAAAAAATTAGGGCTTGAATTACATTTTTCGAGGAGTTATAAGCTTAGAAAGATAGGGGGTCGAATAATTTACGCCTCTCATTTTGAAATGTCTATTAAAAAGTAAATAATTAATTTATGTTTAATAGGTTTATATATCACAAATTGAAGAGAAAAGGTCAATAAATAATATATTCAAATTTAAAACAAAAAAAAAATCAGTTTTTTAGAAATTTACCTGTAAAGTCCGAAGTTTAAAACCTTTTTAAAAAAAAAAAAACACATTGTTTTGTTTTGTTTTTTTTTTAAATAAAACCTTGGTCCTTACTCCTTTAATTGAAAAAAAAAATTAGGGCTTGAATTACATTTTTCGAGGAGTTATAAGCTTGGAAAGATGGGGTGGAATTATTCACTATTTTCACGAAATTTCTGACACTGCTAGCCCTGCGGTGGATTTGAGCCACTAAGGCCTGAAAGGGGGGAATAGACAAAGGAAGAGGAAATAGCTTAGAATAAACAAAGAAATCAGAAATATCCTACAATCAACAATAGATAGGAAATAGCTTAGAATACACAAAGAAATCGGAAATATCCTACAATCAACAGTAAATAGGGAATAGCAAACAATAACAATAGAAACCTACTGATAAAACAGGGAAAGGCAGCTTGCGGTAGCCAGCGTGGGGTGGGCGACCTGAGAGACGAAGACAGATAGGCAGTTGACATCTAGGTGCGCCAGACGGCAGTTGCAAGTTCGAGAGAGTTGAGATCTAGATGTGCTAGACGAGGGATGGGAGTTGATAACGACTACAGTTGAACAGTTATAGAGTTGACTGTGAAATAGGGACGTGGACAATTTTAGAGTTGACTGTGAAACAGAGATAGACGAATGTAACATCAATAGGACGGGGAGAAGACACACACACACACACACACACACACACTCACAAGTCCAACAGTCAATTTATATGTGAACATTGGCGTTTGTGTTTTTCCTTTCTTTGTTCATATTTGTACTTTTGTGAAATCACCGACAGTCGCCAGCGAGAAAATGACGATCCGGCCATGAACGAAAAAATCCACGGTACACGACGTTGGGAGTCGGCGATCTGACGAGGGAGCCACGCATGAGGTGGCTACATATATATATAAACAAACTGCCACTGGTGTATAATGCAATGCTCTTTGTGAAATAAATGGGGCTTAAGGTATTAGCTGAAACCTCTATCAATAATTACCCACCTCTTTTTCTGTGTCTAAATCTAAACATACATTCCATGAAAAAAGCTCCTTTCTTAGAACTCTGTTCCGTTTTCCTGCTTTCCAACTGACTACAATATGGTCGTCTTCAAGTCCAACATGAACAAGTTCTTGATGAGCCATCCACCTTAAATAATCAAATTTACTAAAATTCCATTACTAACGATTATTACTGCATTTTCCCATTGACTACTGTATACTCATTAACCCTTATCCTCGAGGATCTTCCAGATCTTAATAAGTGGTAAAACTTTTGTAATATATATTCAGGATGATCTAAAATGGCATCCGATTTACTTTTATATCTAAAATTTTTCACAGAGAATTTTATTTTCTCACCAAATAGAAGCTCGATGATGGGAGATTGTCTCCTTCAAATTGGATTGTAATTGAAATTTTATCGCTGCAGGAGTTAACTTCTTAAGTACAAGGGCTTATATAATGGTTTGCGCCTATCGTCACCTGAACCAGAGTCTCATGCTTCTCCTAAAAGAAGTATGACCGATGACGCCATTTCGTTCGATGATACACCATGCAATCACTTCCTGTTGGCTAAGATTATGATTGGTATATTTATGGGGATGATCCCGAGTCCATATGTGCGTATTCTGATCGTTAATATACCCGTTCAAATTCAAATCCATTCTTTGACCAATATCTTTACAGAATGATTCTTGTTCTGTTTTATTACGATCGGTTTGCTTCTGTAAGATCTTAATTTTATAAGGAAGGATATTATGATAATCATGAAGGAGGCTATATGATATTTTTTTAAATTTCTTATTCGCATACATATGTGTTTCATCCTATTTTGGGAAACATCAGTGTGGAGGATGATTGTTCTGCCTGTTGCACGATTCGAACACTAGGCCTAGATTATAATTTTTGCCTCTGTCTGAACCTCTAGACCAGTGGTTCCAACCGTTTTTGCATAGCGGCACACTATTGAGTTTATTTAAATTTTCGCAACATACCTATCATAAAAAATAAAATTTTCTACTCATAAAGTCGTTTTGGAATAAAATAAAAATAAAAACAATGAAGATTATATAAGGAGAAATCTTATTCACATAAATCAACGTATCCCGTGTTCAATATCTGGTATAAAATAACAATGGTGAATGTCAGTGGGACAGTTGTGCCTGGTGTTTTTTAACTACTGCTGCAATATGTAGGCGAATGTGAGAGAAAAACACTCTTAACTCTTTTTCAATATTTTAAAGTCGTTTATGTTTTTATTTTTAATGTTTTTAGGTAAGACATTTCCAGTTTAAATAAGTATATGTATGCCCGCTTATGAAGACATAAATAGAACCTTATTCTCTTCTGTTCATCGTGGTCGTTAATATCTAACAGATAGCAATGTTTGCAGCAAAGGTCTAGGGCAGTGGTTCCCAACCACTGTGCTGCGGTACTAGGTGTGCCGCAGAATGATTACTGGTGTGCCGCAAAAAAATAATAGCTAAAAGCCATTTTATATATATATATATATATATATATATATATATATATATATAACCTCTGATGAGTAAATTTGGTGAATATGGGAATTTTTCCCGGTAAATAGCAAAATATATTTAATACCACACGACTCCTTGGGGTCTTTAGGGGCTCCATCTGTACACAAAGGGTTAAGAATTAATAGAAAAATAGAAAAGCTGTTTGGCTACAAAATTGGGGGATTTGAGTGACCTATGACGCTTCTGCGTACAACAAATACATAGAATTGAGAATAAATAAAGCAAAAAAAAAATGTTTTAAGATCATCTGACGAATCGCTTACAGCGTGAAATCAATAGTTATGATTGATTAAAAAATGTCTCATTCATTTGATTACTATGTTTACTATGCAAAGCTATCGAATATATATAAGTGTGAATTCGGATATTTGCAGCCAATATACATGATCGATTTATGGCATAACTCTATATACATGGTTTAAATCTTAATTCACGGCAAGAACTCGTTTATTGCCACTACGGCAAATGATTTTTCTTCCTTCATCTATTTGCCTAACATCGAACGGAATTTCCACGAACAGAGTTTCTTTCCAAGAACTTCCCATCTATGGAACACGTTGCCGTTGGATTGCTTCTCTTGGAGTTACAACATGGTCGTTTTAAAGTTTAATGCTAATAAACAATTATCTTGGAGCCTCCTCATTGCTTATTAATCGTTATTCTTGAGTGGCTTTTAACCTTTATAAGCGGTGACTCATCAGTAAAAAGAGAAAAAGAAACTTGATGCGGCCTCAAGTGAGACGGCTTCAGTTTATGCTGAATTGTTTGATTTATTTATCCCTGGCTCTGTGTTATTTTATATCCTGTAAAACGCATCAATCAATCTTAATAACCTTAGCTATTCGAGATAAGCTGTCTACTGTAATTTGTTTTGTCCTTTTTTTTTTGCACATGACTTATCAGTGATGTATTATATAAAACTGAGGCGACGTTGCTTTTGTTATTGTTTATTTGTTAAACAAGCCTCACGTTTGCAGAGTGCTCACAAAGATTGTGCCTCAGGTAAAACTTTGTCTCGATACAAAGAGAGATGCAAGCTTGAGGAACGTTTGGTCCAGAACATAAAAAGGAATTTTTTACATTATAAGTTCGCCTGGAAAAATAATGAACGGTTTCAGAAACAACCACTTGTTCTTGAACCCATCTACGAACTATTGTCACTTTTGTTTACAAACTGATTTCTGTACATTTCAGATATAACACATGTACATACATCGCTATCCATCCTATAAATTTCAACTCTTTACTGTAGAGATCCCTCAGATGTTAGAAAGCTTTCTACCCTAATAGTTTTATGGTTCCCCCCCCCCCCGACAAAAGGAGTGTGGACCTGTAAATTAACCCTTGTCCATTCGTCCGTTCGTCTGTCCACACTTTTCTCAATAACAGCCCGTTGGAAATTTTTGAAATTTTGCACAAACATTAAACATGATATGAGTAAAAAAGTAGCCGAACGGATTTTCCAGGAAAACTCTGGTTGCACCCCATAGGGGTGCCTTTCGAGTTTTAATGACTAAAATTGATATTTTTGTGCTTATTAAAAAGAATTGATGCCTTGGATTTTTATAAAACTTTCTGAAAAGTTGTAACTAACTGATTTCTATATAATTTTGTTTGTTTATACTTTGTGATAACTCTTGAGTGTGCCCCAGGGGCTCTTTTAGGGCTAATAAAAACACTCCATTTTGGGGACTATTTTTCCATATTTGTCCAAAATTTTCTGCATATGTCTATTTAGCAGTTTGCATGAACTGAAATTATAAATACGTTAAGGCCTTGGGGACTTTTGGGGATAAATGGGGGAGGGGGTACAAATGATGGACATCGTCATTTCTTTTTTGCATGGTGCAGAACTCAAATTTAAATATGTTAAGGCCTTGAGGACTTTTGGGGCTAAATGGTGGGGGGCAAATGATGGAGTTAGTCATTTCTTTTTTTTTTTTTTTTGCATGGTGCAGAACTCAAATTTAAATATGTTAAGACCTGCACCATTTGTTCATTTTCACCAGGATTTCACGTCTCTTGGGGACTTTTGAGGCTAAATGGGGAGGGGGGGTTGCAAATGCTGAACTTAGTCATTTTTTTTATGCCTCGTTCACTGTGCACTTACGAGGACCATGCATGCTTCACATGTTTTGTTTTTTTTTCTCAAACAGCTTATAATTAAAATTCCCTCCCTCCTCTTCTGTTTCTCTGACTGTACCAACATGCAGAAATTTAAATGTAACGTAAACAAACATCTCGCTGCACAACTGCTCACTTAGGATAACGCTACAAATCTGTCCTTTAATTCTACATAGCCTTCTTAAATCTCAGTATATAAGAAACAAAAAATAATCACAGGGCTATGTGGAGAGTATGCTTGTTTTGTAGGGGGTTCTCGAGTACTCACACTCCATCCTCTCTGCTATCCAAATATATCAGATTGTCTACGCTTAGTAAGTCGAGTTCCTCTTTTCCAAATCAACTGACCCTTACTGGTTTCCATGCTGCAGTAGTGTAAACTGTTAGTTGTGGATTATATATGAAGGCGCTTTGCCTGACTAGCCAGTTAATTGAGTTGGGCCTCTCCAACCTACCTCTAGTCCAAGTAAATGCCAAAGTAAACTCTTGCAAACAAACAGTCTTATAGTTTGATACAATTACCAGTTTCTCAACCACCAAGATCCCGTCCTCGGGTATCACAGCTCAACCATGTGATTCGTTTACCAGAGAAACATTGTTTTGTTTTTGTTGTTGTTGTTTGTTTTTTGTTTTTTTTATAGATGAATATATCATTTGGGGTAAACGCAAATAATTTGTTTAATAAAGATATTATTATTACTATTTAAAACTTTAAATTTATTAATCATCAATTTTACAAAAGTGATATTGAACTTCAAAGAATTTTTTTTTCATTTCTTTTTAGCCTCCATCAGTATAAAGTTTCAATTTATTCAATTGTTTGCAAACATAAAACTCTTGTTTTTCCTTTGGAATAAATTTATGTTATTATCTTTTAATATAATCAAATTTTAACTGAACAACTAAACCGAAAATGTTATAAATGCATTTAAAAATGTTAAGCACCTCAAAAGAAATTATGTAAAACTTTACCCTTTCTCCCCCCCCCATATAATCAGGTATATGAATGGATTTTGATCATGGATAGATTTTTACATACAAAATCAGTATTTGATTCTGGTTTATCAGGGGGGGGGGGTTACATTTTATCATTTTTAACAACATACTACAATAGTTTACAAAAAAAGAAATATGATGAACAAACCTGAATCAAATATTAATTTTGGCGGAAGAAAGCTATCGATGACAAAAAATCAAGAAAGAGACTGACTTTACTATATACATTGCAGCATCGTTTTGTGTTAAGAACCATAAAGTATGATTCTATTTTATTCCTTCCAGAAATTAATTTGACTATGTTGGAATTGTTTTTAGATGGACGACATCTTTTTGAAAAAGGGACATAACTCTGTATTCAGTTATACAAAATAACTTCCTTTTATTTGAAACAAAAAATATTTTTGATTAAAAAAAAAAAAAATGGCATAGTAAGGAAAAACAATAAATTAGAAGTAAAAACCTTACTGAACAACACCAGATAGGGACAGCTAGCATAGTATAGGCATTGATCGGTCTGAGATGGCTGTACATACTCTACAGTTTATAAAGCCTGAGTTAATAAATATGGGGGCAAGTTGTTACTCATGCAGAAGACACCCCTTATCTCCATGGTCCCAGTGCTGTCGCCTACGTCTGCCTTGGATACTCTAGTTCAAAAATGTCCTCACCCATCGAAGCCTTTTCTATACTATGGCTGCAAAACAGTGGATTTTTGAAATCAAAGTTTCCCTTCTCTTGTATGAGTCATCTTCCCATCAGTAATGTAGAGTTCTAGTTATGTCTGAAACCAATTCCTCCATTGCAATGCTGCAAAGACTGAAATATAAGTCCTAGTACTGATAAATATGAGAATGCATATTATTTCGATCTTTCTACTGAATTTGGAAGTCTGTACAGTTTGAACGAAACCCTTGGTTTAATCCTACGGGAATAGTATGCTCTCATTTCATCAGCCATTACTGAGTAGAAGTCTTAACTAATTTGCAATTGTATTCTTAGTATTGCCCGCACTGAGGATTGAATTATCTTCTTTACATCACCCAAAATGTTGTGAAAATAACACTCAAGAAAGATGAGAACAGTAATCTGAATACTCCAAATGATATAAATTATCAATCCTTATCTCAAAAATGCAGAAACGCAAAGGAAGAATAGTTTGAATATGATTAGGAAAACAGAAAAAATGTCTGAAACTCTTCTTAACTCTCAGCATTATTCTTGGCCGACATAAGAGGCTTTTCTCTTCCATGTATCCCTTGCTTCTTCGCCCGAGCAGCATTCATACTTTTCTTTTCATATTCTTCTTCCCAACGGAAAATGAACTCATGTGAACGAGATAACGTCTGTCAAAGACGAAAAAAAAAAAAGAAAACGTTTGTTTATGCTACCATCTCGACAGCAGATTTGAATTTGTCTTATTTTTTGTATTGGAAGATTTCAGATTCAAGTGCCAGTGCTTCTCTGCTGTGGATACATGCCAACCATGGGCGCCTTTTCCTATGACTCTCCACACTATTATAACACCCCTTTGTGATCTCATGATCATACACGCAGCATCCCAGTTGCAGTCATTTTTGTCGGGTACTCCATAAAAATCGTCCGCCTCTGTTTCACCGTCGTATACTAAACTTTTTGACCTGATCTCCAAAGATGTTATGCTGTCAGGATAATGTAGAAGGGATACGGGTCATTCATGTGTTTGGGTATTCCACCATGACCAACTATAGACTAATTATCTTGGTTACCTGACTCTGACCAAATTTTGTCATAGAATGACTTTCCAATGCTTTCACCAACATACAGTCTCCAACCTGGTAGAGACCGTGCTCAGGACTTGCTGGCGGTGGTGTAATATCAACTTCCACCCAGATTTTGTAACTGTTAATGTCATTGGCTGATGCGGTCAAATAAGAGTCACTGTTTCACAACGTTTCAGCCAACTATTCCTCTGATCTTTGTCACGTGGTAACCACAACAGGATAATTAATTACTGCCTTCTGGGACCCGTGGCGCAGTGGATAGAGACATTGAATCTCTATAGATTCAGATGAGAATTGTCTGAAGATAGTGGTTTCAATCCTACCCAAAGCCGGCCAGAGGCTTACTTGGCCAAAGCGTGGTGACGACAACAACTATGAAAGGCAGTAATTGCAGTTAGGAGATTCGGAGTTCCTATCCTGTCGCGGTTGCCACCTGATGAATGTAGAGGAAGAATTACTGTCTTTGTATGTCACATTGTACCAGTAAACAGCCTGTGGTATGAAACCATGCATACTGGTTGCGATTTGTTTCACAGTACGATAGCACTTCTCTGCTATGCCATTCCCAGCTGGGACATATGCACAATAAGATCTCAGGTTCACATCCCATTTATCCATGAGTAGCTACTGCCATTCCTACCAGGAGCAGCCCTAGCACAAATGACCATTTTCAGTTCATGAATCACACTTGTTATGCTAACTGCCTCCACATTAACAAGGCCGATAGCCATTAGTCGCATGCTCTCATATAATGAATGAATGCGTGAATATAGGATTGACATCTTTGCTTGCAGTATCTGCCGGAACAGATACTACACTTTGATCTTGGCCAAAAGGCCAAGAAAAGGATGGTATTTATTTGCTCCCCCATCGAGCAAATTAGGCACAAGGCCGATTTTTAATGTGAGGAGTGAAGGGGAAATGGGGACCAACTCCCCGGGGAGTAGGGGAGCTGGATAGTGACCATTGGTATGAAGGGTTTCCCTACATTGACCAAGGTCTTATATGTGGGGATGTCCCCCCCCCATATGGTCTTTGCTTGCAGTATCTGCCGGAACAGATACTACACTTTGAGATATTAAATCCTTTATTCATGTTAAAAATACATTGAAAATCAACAATGAACAAAAACAAAAAAACTTAGGCACATGGCCAACTCAAAAGGGGGGATTGTGGGGGTCGTTGGTCATCCTTGTCACTCCAGAACTAAACAAAATCAAAAGTTTCTCACAGCTAATATCTCCTTTCACCATAATACCACATTCACCCTTTCATACTGGGGGACGTCCTACTTAACTCCCAATTTTAAAAAGATTTTTTTATTGACATATAAAAACAAAAAAAGATAACAATAAAGATGGTACAATATTTCATTTGTTTCGAGGGGGGGGGGGTGATTAGCAGGACCCTCCCAACTCCGTCTAGTTGATAGACTGCCCATTCCACTAGGTTTGTAAAAGGAACCTCGCTTCTGCGGGTCAGTCTCTAAGTGGGGATGCCCTCTAGATGGGGGTGAATGGAGAAAAGAAAATTTTGTGTGTAAGGGATGGGGGTTAGTTTGTATTTCTTTCTCTCCAAGATGGGTGAAATTTAGAGGAGGGGGTAAAAACAAAAATTGCAAGAAGGAGGGGGTGGGGATCTTGGAGGCTTCCTAATCGGGGAGGGATGGAACACACACTCAGCTGGCTGAGAGGCTACTTGTTTAATTTTACTTTACGGAATTGCACGTTCCACACCTAGGCGGGGAACACATATTCAAATTTGGCTCCTTTTCATACACACAGACTTGCTACATGTCAAATGCCGTGCGATGCAGCTTTCTTCTATCACATCTGATCTTCACCCGTAGTTGGTGTTTAAAGAAAGCAATCAGATCCTGATCAGAAAAAGACAACCCCCCCCCGGCAACCTTGCAGACGCGACATCCAAATCACCATTCTTGCCACGGCCAGGATCGTAACGTAGACCATTTGTCTTTCCCAGTCCCATGGCAGCCTCATGTTGTCCATGATATTGGATACGATAATTGGGCGAGGATGCTCAGGATCGATACGAGTCGTCACCTTGCAGAGTTCGCAGCAATCGAAGAAAGCATGATCAGTCGTTTCTACGGCCATTGTCCCACAACGGGGACAATCAGGCGATTCCAAAATCTCGGAACTGCATTATATGTTGTTGAGTGGAAGTGCATTTCGTGCCAATCGCCAGATCAGAAAGAACTCTGAATTGTTCAGATGACTCGAACCTGGTGCCCAGCTCCACGCATAGCGGATTTCACTCTGCTGCCAACCCAAACGCACGCATAGTGGGTCGTCGGCAGCCCCCTTCACTAGATCCCTGTGAAGTTCCCTATATCTAGTAGTCACATGGTCGCTGTACCTTGGTAGTCGTTTTAGCGTGGCTCAGCACTCTTTCAAGTAGGCAGATTCTCTCCATGGCCTGCGACGGCTCTCGATAGAAGGGTCGAGAACGAGGTCGGGGAAGGCGGCAGTAACCACGGGGGTGCCATGGTTGGTCACCTTGCATATAGTAGCTCAGGAAGGCCAGCCTCTCAGTGTCTCGATGACACTTCAAGTCCGGCATTCCCAAGCCTCCCTCACACGGACATTGAATACAAACCTGTCTGCTCACCCAGTGTCTCCCTCTGTCCCAAAGAAGCGAAGACAAGAGTTCAACAAGAGCTGTTAGGTGTTGTGCAGGCAGAGGAAGTATGGCCAGTCGGTAAAGGATGAGAGGAAAGATATAAGTGGTGCAAGCCTCAACTCTACCCTTTAAGGAAAGTTTCCTAGGAAGCCACGAATTGATTGCAGCCTCCACCTTTAACTGTACCTCCAACCAATTTTTGTCAAGCTGGAAACCCGGTCCAAACCACACGCCGAGGATCCAAACTGGGCCATCCGTCCAGCTGAAGGGTGCCAGGAGGTTGACGTTGCCACTCCAGGCGCCCAGCCACAGTCCTACCGACTTGCTGCAGTTTATCTTGGTTCCTGTAATTCTTTCATACTGAGTGATCGCCTCCAACACGATCTCGATGTCTCTGAGGCTCGACACAGAGACCATGACATCATCAGTGAACGCGGATACCTTGGCGGCTGAGCCACCAGGTATTTCAATTCTGCACTCAGTTTCATACACATGTAGAGTCTATTTTACAGGCAACACCTTGATCTATCACTGGTACACCAAGTTAATTCTCTTCAACACAGCATCCTGCTCAGTTAGATAATTGTGCTGCACATCCTTCTCAGGTCACAGCCAACAAGCATCCTCCAACACAGTCTCATGTCTTTCCAATACCCTTTCAGTTGCTAGTGCGCTGGCATCGACCTATATGTTCAGTTTTCAGCTATCGATGCACCAGTTCCTACAAGTTTGATCATTCTATTTCACTAAATCATATGCTGGAGGGGAGGGTCTTTCACCTTGTTGTCTCAGCTATTTGTAGTCGAACAAGCTCTCCTCTCTGTCACCCTGCATTCCACAGGAGTCACACACATACCGGAAGGTGCCCAAAACATCTTCCACACAAGGAGAATACATTCGTCGTGTGATGATATTAAAAACTTCTGGGACAGTGTT
Source organism: Euprymna scolopes (assembly GCF_053919585.1). NCBI lineage: Eukaryota > Metazoa > Mollusca > Cephalopoda > Sepiida > Sepiolidae > Euprymna > Euprymna scolopes. The sequence goes on along the minus strand of NC_136483.1, from coordinate 103,378,796 downwards.
TCCCCACTTCCATCGCAGGATACCATGCTCTCTTGAGACCAACAATTCCAGCACACATCTGGCACCCCCTAGACATTTTGGGTACAATTCAAGCCAAATGTTCCTTGACTTGAGATGTAGACACGTCTTCATTAACAAAGATCATCAATGTAGGTTGATGTTGCATGATCCACATCTCCCTCCTGCAATATCATCCTCCTAACAATGGAAGGGGAGCCACGTACAAGCCAAATCCCAGACATATCATACAATATCTCTTCCCATCGATCTCTACAGTCTGGTATGGCCACAGTATTTTGTGGACTTGTACTCCGAGGTCCAGCAATAACACATTAACCCCTTTTTGGTGCCATTTGTGCAGCTTAGCACCATGTTGGCCATAAATGTGTCCCTTTGATTGTTAAGTTTGTGATAGTCCATCACTGGCTTCACCTTTGTCTTATTCTGCTGCATCACAGCCATCAATGGAATTAATGCCTTGTTAGGTTCAAGTCTTCCATTCCCTTTATAGCATGAACCAACCCCTTGTCCATATATGCTTGAAGTTCCCAATCATACTCTGGTCGGATTTCTGCAGCCACTTGATATTCGGCCACTTCATTGCACAGTTCTTCAGGTACACAGTCATCTCTCGATTTCAATGCCACGATCCGCGTCCATCTTCAATGGTCAAATGTATCAGTAAAATCAGGTTCACTCATAGACATGACTTCGCTCATGGGATTTTCCCATCATCAATCCAAACTGCACCTGTAGATTCAATATTGATGCTTCCCAATGCTTTTATCACATTTATCTCTAACGCACTACCAACATGTTGATCCTTACATCGTCACTTTCGTTTGTGGAAATGATGACCAGTCCCCTGCCGCAGCATGTATGGGACATGTCTCCAGTTGTCATGACATCCATGCTTTCTGTTTTCTAGGATCGACATAGATTCACATCTACTATTGTATGTGATCATCCTGTGTTGATTAACACAAAACATTGCATTCCATCAATGTATCTGATAATCTTCGGCAATGCCACATTTACATCTTTGATGCCTTCTCCCCTTGTTCGTTTCCCAAACAGTTTTGGGCCCAATGTCCAACTTTGCCACATCGCTAGCAATGGGTTCCAAATCTCTGGCAGTCTCTCACTATGTAACTCTTGCGACCACATTTGTAACAAGAGAAAAATCCAGGTTGTCCTCGACGGTCGTACATCTAAACAATATGATATAAATGCAGGAGTGCCCCAGGGATCTATCCTTGGACCTCTGCTGTTCCTGATATTCATAAATGACCTCCCCGACAAAATTGCCTCTGAGATGGGTATATATGCTGATGACACCACACTCTATAGCAGGCACGACAGGAAAACAAATGAACATATATCTAAAGTAATGGCAGAAACACTAGAGGATGACCTCCAATCAGTAGTGGAATGGGGACAAAAATGGATGGTCACGTTCAATGCCGCCAAGACAAAACTGGTTTCATTCAATAATTACAAGAAACCTTCTCTACCACCTATAGCAATGGCCAACGACTCTTTATCTGAGAGTACGTATCTCAAGCTCCTCGGCCTAACATTCACAGGAAACATGAGCTGGAACAATTACATCGAGAGCATTGCCAGGGCCGCTGCGAGGAAGGTGGGCTCTCTCTACCGTGCTAGAAAACTTCTAACACCCGAAAGTATCCTGTACCTCTACAAGGCCACTATTCGCCCATGTATGGAGTATTGCTGTCATATTTGAGCTGGTGCATCGGCTACTAGTCTCTCGCTCCTTGACAGGGTTCAAAAGAGAGTCTCAAATCTGATAGGCCCTAAACTGGCATCTAAGCTTCAGCCTCTGTCCCATTGTCGAAACGTTGCATCCCTCTGCCTGTTCTACAAGTATTATAATGGTGAATGCTCTGATGAACTGCAAGCACTTGTACCCCCACGACGTAAACACCCTCGACAGACCCGACAAGCTGCAAAATCCCACCCCCACACTGTAGAGATCCCTAGATGTAAAAGATCTTTCTACTCCAGTAGTTTCTTCCCCAGAACTGCTAGACTTTGGAATTCCATTCCAGGTCACTGCTTCCCCAACTGTACTGACATGCATAAGTTCAAGTGAAACATGAACCAACATCTCGCTGCCCAAATCCCTACATAGTACCCCAGTAGATGTTTCCCCTGATAGTAGCCCCCTACACCAAAGTGGCAAGGTGCCTTGTTTGGGGTGAAAATGTAATAAAAAAAAATAAAATAAAATAAAAAAAAAATAAAAAATTTACACTGGTGCTAGGTCTGCTCCTGGTAGGAATGGCAGATTTATTACTGGGTGGACTCACGACTTCGACCACATGGTGGCTTTGGTCCCTAGTCGACATCAGCACCCTTGCTCTTGCTATTAGGTCTTCCATGGTCAGTCTCGATTTTTGGTGTCTGCTGGAATTCGATAATGAAAACCAGTTTTGCAAGCCTTTCCAGATTAACTCCCTGAAAGTCAGTTAATCCGACCAATCGTCTGATGTTGTTTGCATAAATGTTCACCCGCATGCCAGTTCATCTAACCATGGCCAACTTCCTATAGGCTGTGAATGCACCATCTGTGAATGCCTATTTTAACCAAGACTCTACCTTCTTGACGTCTAGTTGGTCACTCTCATCCATCTTCAAGTAGAGGTCTAATGCATTCAGATAAAGTAGGAGCAGGCTTACCCCATCATCCGCCTCATCTTTCTACCAATCTCAATTTCTTCAGACACACCATCACATCTCCTTCACCATTAAACGGATTCACTATATCACTGCTGAGTCATATATTTGCCACATTAACTGCCGGAATAGTCTGAAAGCAGAACAAAAAAGAGTTCCGAACTCTTCTTAACTCTCAGCATTGAACTTAACCGGCACAAGACGCATCTCTTTTCTATGACTCTATCGCTTCTTTGCCAAAGCAGCAGCTGTATTTTTCTTTTCATATTATTCTTCCTAGTTGACAACGAGTTCACATAAACAAGATAATGTCTCTCAAAAACAAAAACAAAAGGTCTTTTTCTACTGCCACATCGAACCTCGGCAACGCCTAAATTTGCATTTATCTTATTTTGTATAAGAAGAGTTTTAGGTTCGAGTGCCAGTGCTTCTCTACAGTGGGGCAAATGGTAACCATCGGCGTTTACTGCTATGACTCTCAACACTGTTATCACAAATGCCCCACCAACACGCTTTCCTCTTATTTCTGTATGCCACTGCTTCTCAGACAGATAAATCCCATCTACTCAAAACACTAGTTTTCAGGCGCCACATAACCCATCGTAGCACTTCTTCCGGGGTATAAAGAAAATTGTAATAAGGGCAAATATTACTTGCCTTAAAAACGCCCATGTGTTTGTACGTCTTGTAGGGCTTAGCTGCTGAATAATAGAAAAAACAAAAATTGTGCTGCCCAGTTGATTTTATCCACAATGGTCATGCAAACTCGCCGATTGTATACAAATTAGATGATCTTGAACTGCATATAAGCATGCCATTTGAAAAATGATGAAGCTTGTTTTGAGGAAGTCAGGTTGCACACACATACTACACTGAGGTGTTATGTACTATTTGGAGCTGAGAGAACACAGCTATCGCCACCTTCATCATATCATATGAATCCGATGATTCTATTGTTGGCATTGGTTTCCCTGATATTTTTCTAGTCAGATTTTTTTTTAAAGACATCGAGTAACCACATTAAGGTTGCCAACATGAAAGTGATTTTTGTGGAGCAAACTGAATTCGAACTTAGGAAACCCTGGTTGTCAGTCCGTGTCGTTAATCACTTGCCCACTATCACTTCACAGAGAATACAGTGAAGTTAAGTGCGAATTATGGCATCAGTGAAAAGAGGTGCCATCAATTTATTTATTTAAAACATACGGGGTTAATACTCTTTTCCTGATCTACATTAATGATCTTCCAAATCATATCCTTACATCATTTGTAGACATTTATGCTGACGACACTACCATTTATGGTAGCACATCTAAGACAGTAAACGACCAAGTTCTCTCCAATTCTCTCTCCTCTGATCTTGAACATGTAGTACAATGGGGAAAGGAGTGGCTGGTTACTTTTAATGCATCTAAAACCAAGCTTCTCTCTTTACATCATCAACATTCTGATCCACATCTGGCATCAATTGAAATGAATGGCTCTCGTCTTCAGGAGGCCTCAAGTTTTGACAAGCTTCTGGGCTTGACCATTACTCCTGATCTTAAATGGAACACGTACATCAAATCTGTTGCCAAGGCCGCTGGAAAGATGGTGGGATCTGTCTATCGATCCGGTAAATATCTCACTGCTGATGCTATTCTCTATCTATATAAGAGCTAGGTACGTCCAAGGATGGAATACTGTTGCCACATCTGGGCAGGAGCTGCTAGAAAGGACTTGGCCTGCCTTGATAGAGTTCAAAATAGACTTCGTAGCCTCGTAGGAGATGTCCTTTTCTCCTCCTTGGAACCTCTATCTCACAGAAGAGATGTTGCGAGTTTGTCTCTGATGTATCGTTATTTTCATGGAAAGTGTTCGACTGAGCTTCAATCTATGGTCCCCCCTCGCCAAACTTTCACAAGAAACACTCGTCTAGCTGTAAACACTATCAATAATTCCCCCCACTCTTTATCTGTGCCTAAACCTAAACGTAGATTCCATGAACAAAGCTTCTTTCTTAGAACTGCATGCCTGTGGAATTGTCTTCCGTTTTCCTGCTTTCCGGCTAACTACAATATGGTTGTGTTCAAGTCTAAAGTAAATAAGTTCTTGATGAGCCGTTCCATATAAGTTATTAAATTTACCAAATTTTCATTACTAATGATTACTATATTGTCCAATTTCTACTGTACACTCTTTAACCCTTATCCTTGAGTGGCCTCTGGGCCTTGATAATGTGGTGATGCCTATGTAAAAAAAAAAAAAAAAAAAAAACCTAAACTACATGAGCAAACTAAGAGTCAGATTTAATTGTCAGAGGCTGTTGGAAATATGACAAGTATAGGATATTTTATAGGGTATAGCAGCAAGCAGCATGTACCTATTGACACTCTCCAACTATGATAATCTTAACTCCTATTTTTCTATGCCTTTTTTTGTTTGTTTGTTTGTTTGTTTGTTTGTTTGTTTCATACAATAAGCATTAAATGCTTATTAAATGCTGATTGAATTATGGTGAGTGAAGGTTGGTATCAATGATTACTCAACACTTACGTAGAATATAAACCTTGGTCGGTTTAATGTATGTATATGGGGGGGGGGGTCAGCGCTTTCGATAGTCAGACTTTTTTTTTAATTCTTCACTTTAATAGTCCTCTCATTTAGGAACACGTCAGAAGTGACATATAATACACTTTGATCTGAGCTATGGTGTCTCACAACCCTAATTTATATGGTCCTGGATATGACCTTAAACTATATTGGATGATGAGACCCCAGCTTGCGGGCTTTGGGGAGTGTGGAGCCACCCTTTAATTGCCATTGCTCCCAGGCCTACTCTGACCCGGATTAGTAGTACCTGTTAGGGTCCCAAGTATGGGTTGAATAGAAACCGACTTGAAAAAAAAAATATGTATATATATATATTCTATTAAATTTTTCTATTGAATTTTTCTTCAAAATCACTGGATTCGGCATTAAATAACCTGAAAAGTGTTGATATGCCGTAAAACAAAAACAAGCAACCAACCAACTTAATTTATATAAACATGTGATAAATGTTACACCCATAAGTGTAATATGATCCGAATAACTCATTATGAATTTAAAATAATTTTACTTGTACGAAGGGAAATAACTCGCACATCTTTATTACTTATCAAAGTCCCATAACTCGTTCTAGTCTAAACTAGTTGTACTTGTTCAGCGTTGCCCGGGAGTCCCTATTCATTTTCATTTTTGTTCTTTTTTTATGCTGTTTGATTGTTTTGTTGTTTTTTTAATTATTTATTTATTCTTCTTTTTTGAAAATAAAATTTTAAGATTACGGTATCGTTTGGTCATTAAATTATTAATCCAATGAAACTGTTACAAAATTATAACAAATTGTAAGGTAATGGTTTAATTTCTATTTATTAAATTGCATGATGCATATAACCTCTAATGTTTTCAATTTTTTAATGTATATGGACTTTCTAAGAATTTTAAATCCTATTCGACAGTTTAAATGCTTCGAAATTCCTCTCAGAAGTTACAGTGTCATAAAGTCAGTCACTCTTGTTTTGCTAAAAGGATTAAAATGGCTGACTTTCTTATAAAACAGAAATGACCTATGGTGGATTATATCTCGTAATTAAATTATTTTTAATAGGATTTTTTACATTTCGTTTTATTTAATGTTATTGCATGTTTTTATTCCAATAAATAATCAAATAATTTCACAGACACACACACACACACACACATATATATATATATATATATATATATATATATATATATATATATATATATATATATATATATAAGAACAAAAAGTTAATAAAACATGTTAAAAAACACTTTAAAAAAGAGTTAAAAACATATTTAATCTGAAAAGGAAACACTTGATAAGTGGATAATCCTTAATCCATGGAGTTTTGAAGAAATACTTTCCTTCTCATCAAAGGGTAGGAATTAGCAAAATGCGAGATCGGATTTTGCATACAAAAGTATTTGATGAAACTACAAGTAAATCAAAGATCTTACTTGATAACAGAAAGTGAAGCAGAGGGAATATGGTGAAGAAAAGGGTGATTACATGTGAATGGATAGTCTGGTGAAAGGTAAATAATCCAATGACGGTAAAATCCAAAAATATAACTCCAAGAAAGTTAATTAAGTTTCTATTTGCACAAGTAAAATCCAAGGAAATCACGTAATTGGAAGATGGTCCAAAATAATCCAAAAGGCCGAAATCCATGGAATAATTCACAAATAAGTACAAAGAAAAGAAAAGGGGAAAATTCCAATAATAAATAAGATATGCTTTTCACACGACTGCCGAGATATATATATATATATTTTTTTTTTCTTCTTGTAGAAGTAAGAAACACACATATATGTGAATTTGATTTTTTGCCTACGAGCAAAATGTAGTATTTGTTTTGATACTACACTTCAACTGTTCTGTCATTGATCAGTGAAAGAAAAATTCTTCCACACTGAGGCAGTTTTCAATTTCATCTTAATCTGCAATGTCTTTTTTCTTAGAGAGATGGGTTTTCCACACATTAAAAACTGACCTCGTGTTTAACTCTGTCTTCAATGGGTGGGGGGAGGGTAAGAGGACAAGTACACAGAGACACCTTATTCTTTATTATTATTTTTTTTCTTTTCTTTTACGTTTCCCACTTTTTGTTATTTTCTTCCTTTCGTTATATGTCCCCCATTTGTGACAAAATGTCAGCATCAATTTATCTCGTTATCATTTCATACTAAAATAAACCTTCCAGTCTGAACCGACTGTGAAATTATTTTACCGTCTGATACTACGAAAGTGCACTCTGGACGTCCATGCACGACCAGCGTTCATCACTAGCAAAGGTGTATTCGGAATGGTGGTGACTGTACAGAAATATAAATTCTGGAGCGCAAAAACTTGCTCGGTTTAACGGTACTGTTCCCGTCTTCATAACTCTTCAACTTTTGGAATTAAAAAATATAGGAGGGTCTACTTTTTGAACCACTCTCGTACTAATGCGGGTGTATTCTTTTTGCATCTTATATGACGATGATCTTAAGATCATTCTTTTAGTGGTTTCTAATACTTTTGTTAGTGTACGTAATTGTGTAGAACGTATACGGTATATAAATGCAGTTGTTGAAGAAATAACATTATGAAATGAAAGAATGAAATAGTCTATCCATACAAAATAAATAATTGGATAGGCCTGTACGATGACCCCCCCCCCTTTATATATTTTTTTCTTTTCACTTTTTTAAAATTTTATCAGTGGATTATTATCGACTGACTTCCACCCCATTTTTGGGACTATTTTACCATATTTGTCCAAAATTTTCCGTGTATGTCTATTTAGCAGTTTTACATGGTGCTGAAGTCAAATTTAAATATGTTATGGCCTTGGGGATTTGGAGACTTTTGGGGCTAAATGGTTGGTGGTGGTGGTGGGGGGGGAATGATAGACTTAGTCATTTCCTATTTTGCATGGTGCAGAATTCAAATTTACATATGTTAAGGCCCAAAATTGCACCGTTTGTTCATTTTCACCAGGATTTGACATCCCCTGGGGACTTTTGAGGCTAAATGGGGGGGGGGCAAATGCTGAACTTAGTCATTTTTTTATGCCTCGTTCACTGTGCACTCACGGGGGAGCATGCATGCTTCACTTGTTTATCTTATATTGCCTTTCGTCTTATAGATATATAGACAGACAGACAAAGAGATCACATTGTCCTATAGATATAAAGACCGACAGACACACAGACATACTAGGCATTACTCGAATCATCTTTGTGGGGGGGGGCAGTTGCTCAAACGAACATTAAGGGGAGTACTGGGAATTTTTGTTGACACAAACCTATGAACACCAATTAGGGATCTTCGTTATAAGTGACCCTCATGGGCCCCTATCTCCATTGGTAGGAGTGAGCGATTTAACCCATGAACCCCCTTGCCCATCATGGGTTAGCATGGCAAGTTCGATAGCTCCACGTCAAATGGTATGAGCGTGCATAGGGTTCCCAGTCAAAAACTCCTCTCACCCCCATCATAGGTAACTACGAGTGTACATCAAACAGTGTGAGTATGCACAGGGTTTCTAATTATAAGTGACCCCCTTGAGGTCCTATCCCCATTAATAGGAGTGAGTGGTGTAACCTATTGCTTTTTTTTTTTTACTTCGTCGCATAATGGTAGATGGTTTCCATTTTCCTTTCCAAATTCCAAAAGTGAAACGTCTCATCCACTGAAAGTACGGTTAGAAGAACATCGAAAAGTCGTAGTACGTGGAGAGACTGAAAAGTCAGGTATAGCTGACCATATCTGAAAGGAAAAAAGAAACCATCTACAACTATGGGACGAAGTAAAAATTATAGACAGAGAAGAACGGTGGAGAGTAAGATGACTGAAAGAAGCAGCACATATACTGGGGAATAAGCAACTACTAAGCAGACCTAGTATAGAATTTAATACGATATGGGAACCAGTAATTATAAACAATAGATAATATATACAAGTAATAAGTAAAAACATTAATATATATATATATATATATATATATATATATATATATATATATATATATATATATGAGAGAGAGAGAGAGAGAGAGAGAGAAAGAGAGTGTGATATTAATATATAGTAATAAATAGTGGTATTTACTAGAAATAAAAATAGGTTTAAGGCTCCTAAAATTCGTACTAAAATTGTTCGCAAGGACCCGTGACGCAATGGTTAGAGTACTTGGAAAACCCAATTGTAAAAAGTGATATTCTCTTGAAGGTTAAAGGTTGAATCCTCAGTATGGGCGACCGTGGCTAACGGAACAAGAGCACGCTACTCCCGTGAAGAAAATAAAGGTTCTGCTCGAAATTCTGTCCAAATTCCCAAGTTTGAGAGAAACATTCCCGAGTTCAAAAAGATACACCTGAAGAAGGTCGGAGGTTACATCGATTGCAACGTTGTGTAGTCCAAGGAATCCAAATAATACGTATATATATATATAACAGGTGAAACAGAGAGAATGAAAGCATGAAAGGGAGATAATTGGGGGGATTTTATTGAAAGCAGACGAGTGCCGTACATTGTTATCACATATGTGTTTATGGAGGCAAAGAACAAGTGAATTTATTTGAAGCCTGGAAAAATCATGGATTACAATAGAAAAATGTGAGCATGAAAAGTAATATGGTTAAGCTTAAACATGGAAAAGTAAAGAACTAGTTGTTAAAACTGAAAAAGAAAAGGACAAGATATTCTAGTAAAAAATATAACAAATTTATAACTTAAAATATAGCAGCATTACAATTTTTTTTTTAATTAAATTTATAACATTATATAATCAATTCTTAATGCTGCAATATTTTAGGTTATAAATTTATTATATTTTTTACTAGAATATATTGTCCTTTTCTTTTCCAGTTTTAACAACTAGTCCTTTACTTTCCATGTTTAAGCTTAACCATATTACTTTTCATGCTCGCATTTTTCTATTGTAATATAGATGTATGTGCGTGTGCATATATATATATATATATATATATATATATATATATATATATATATATATATATATATATATATAGTTCTACTCCGTAATGCAAATATTAGCGGGGCATGGATATGACCTTAAACTATATCCGATGGTGAGGCCCTAGTTTGCGGGCTTTGGTTGGGGAGTGTGGAGCCACTCTTTAATTGCCATTGCTTGCAGGTCCATTCTGACCCGGAGTGGTAGTACCTGTTAGGGTCCCAACTATGGGTTAAATAGAAACCAACTTGAAAAAAAAAAAAAAAAAAAAAAACAAATATATTCCATTTAAAAAATTTTCTTCAAAATATATGGATTCGGCATTAAATAACATGAAAAGGGTTGATATGCCATAAAACAAAAACAACCAACCAACCAACAAATGTTAGCGAGTAAAAACCGTGCCGGACATAACAATTTCAAGTATTAAAAAGAGGCGAGAAAAATAATAATCAGTACTCATTACTACATTGAAAAAAAAAATATCTAGCATAATTCTATTATTTTACATGGATATTTTAGTAATATCTTTAGGTAAATAATAAGTGCAAACACCGGTGAAGCAAAAATTTATTTTCGTCATTTTCGGCGCTAGTATATATTATAACCGAAAAGTTGAGTGGTGAGCCGAGTTGCTTCTATCCTAGTTCTAATCGCCCTAGGCACATAAACAACGAAATTCCCTGCAGCATTACATAATATAAGTCGTCTAGAAATTCTTCCACCGAATAAGTACAAGCAACATTGCTAAATAGAAGTGTATGGATGGGCAGTCCTAAAGCCCGACGCCCCAGCACATGTTTGAAATATAAGGAACGAGAGGAAACATAATATCGTTCCCTCCCTTTTTTCATTTCGAAGCTGAAACGAAAATGCTGATAAATATCTACGCCGTTCAATTCGATCCAAATTAATATGGCGAAAAACAAGAATGCTTCAGTTGCCATGTTGGGAAAAGGTGGTAAAAATTTATATACACAAAAAAAAAAGAAGATGCAATACTCCTGTTCAAATTTACCTTGAATCGTTACATTATTTGTACATTTTTTTTTTCTTTTTACATGGAAGTTAACACTTATCGGGGATAAGAGTTATTGCGTGTACAATGGGACAATATCGTAGTAATCGTTAGTAATGGAGATCTGATAAAGTGTCTTACTTAGGAGGGTGGTTTATCAAAAACTTGTTTATGTTGGACTTGAAGACACCCAAGTTGTAGTCAGGTGGGAAACAGGCAAACGAAATTATCATTACTTCCTTTAAACGTCTATTCCAAGATCCAGAGATCCTATTGGTAAAGCGTCCCTCCTCTGGTTCAAGCGAAATCGGCGATAAAATAGTTTACAGTAGTGCCAGCATAGATCTCTTTTTGTCGCAGGAATTATTAATAGGGCCCGGAGTATATCATAATGTCCATTGAGGAGATTGTAATCCAAAACCAGATCACCGCATAATCGTCGGCGATCAAGAGAGAAAAGGTTGAACTTCTTTAATCGACCTTCATTAAAAAAAATTCGATAGCCCTTGCACCATACCAGTATCCAGTTTTTTTAACTTCCTCCAGATGCTGGATATCTCGTATCAGCAAATGAGCATGGAGCAAATGCCTGGACACCATCCACTGACAATGGTCTGACGAGGGAGGCGTGTAGAGGGAGAAATATTTCCGGAATAAGCTTGTAGAAAAAAAAAACAAAAAAAAACATCGGATTAGAAATAGAATTCTCCTTGCTTTCTTGGCAGCCTGAAACGCACTGTTTACATCGATAACTCCTTTCTCGAAATGTCAGCATCTTGCATAAAAAGAAATAACTTTTTATACGAATTATCAAAAGAAGGTTCAACAGGTCAACCGCTGAAGTAATTGGTCAAGCAGATACGAGTTGAGACTGGTACGCTGCTCTTGGTAGCTGAAAGGCTGGTCTACGATTGTTAAAAGTGGAAGAATTTTGTTTTCAAATACGTGGCGAAGCCCCCTGGTGTATTGTCATAAATAAAAGTAATCGAAAATCATTCGCCGTTCGATATTACAGAAATATCGCGGAATCTGCAGACGATAAGCGATGGCAACAATTCTTTCTTCAAATGGTGCATATATAAAAAAAAAAAAGGAAATGTTACAATATTAGCGCCATTTTGAAATCTATTGCATGAAAGACAGTTGTTTATGCCACTCTGCCTTGTTTCATTTTACTTCAGTTGAAGTTCTCGGAAACCAAGGGCCCCCTTGCAAGGTTCTAACTTTTGATCTCTATATGTGATACATAGATATTCGAATATTCCATTAAAGTTCTCCTTTACCTCCCAAACATTGAGTTTGTACAAAAGTTGAGAACATAATTTTCCTCTCCCCAATTGACCATTTAAATGTATTATAGTACACCTTTCTTGTGTTTTTTTTTTTATTTATTTTTTTTTTTACTGGATTCCAGGACAAGAATTCATCTAGTCTGGTGGAGTATCCAACTTCGTGTTGTTATTTGAAGTAATATCACTTGGAGAACGTGCACCATTCCTCGCAAAAACTGTAAAAGCCAATGCGGGTTAGTCATAGCGACGAGATCTTATTTGGGTTGTAGATAATATGTAATTTTAAATATTTAGTCAGGTTTTACTTGCAGGTAAAAGTATCGTCATGCCAGGTTGTTCTGACAAACTCCTGTAGAGAGAGACCTTAGATGGCCGAGGATAGTGTCTAGTAGACATTCACGTTTCTCTTCTTATGTATACGTTTTTTTTCTTCTTTTTTTTTTAACTTTTAGTTGGACATACAAAGTTGGTATATTCTTGATCGGTGTTGCCCGGGATGAATAATAGATTAAAGTAAAAAGTGTTTAATTATTCTTTGGGGGTTAACTGGACCAGATTTCGCCAACGGAGCGGGTCAGCTTTTCAGCAATTTCCAATGTTATCGATTATATAAGAGAAATGAATGTCTTATAGTATTATCATTTTCAACAGATTAAAATGAGAGGGAGAGAGAGAGAGAGAGAGGGGGGGAATGGAGTGGGTGGCGGTGAAAGAAGGATGGGGATGTGGAAAGGGTGAGGAGGGAAGGAGAAAGATAGAGAGACGGATTAAGAAAGGTAAACAGAAGTTTTACGCACACATTTTTTCACCTCTTTTATTTTTTATTTTTTCTGGTCCTGAAAAATGTCGTCTAGTCCTGCTTGTTTGAAATGAGAGATGCGTCCATTCAGTCTATGTGGTTAATGATAGAAATAATCTGTCACGTTTTAGGAACTTAAGCATAACAGACTAACGAAGTCTTTGTACATAACTTCAATACTTTTGAGTCAATCCAACCGAAATTATCGATACTTATTCAAAGTTGTGGTCACAATTCACAAACCAGTTTTTAGAAAATCCAACCGCCCTATTTTTGTAAATAGTTCAAAACTACCTCTACCTACACATCTTACGGGAAGAAGGAGCGAACGTTGTTTTTAAACATCGATTATAAATTGGACAAAAGCCAGTAGTTTCTTTCAATAAATCATAAACGCAATAATATAGGCACCGCCAAAAATGGCCGCAAAATCAAGTTGTTGTTGTTTTTTAAAACGAAATTACATTTATCAAAATCCATTATTTCTGAGTAACTTTTTTTTCCAGAAAGATAAAACCATGAATTTTATCATATAGAAAACAGAATAATGTAAAACTTTTTCTACTATTTTTAATTAAATTTTAAATGTTAAATTCCCCCAAAAAGTTAACAATTGACATTTTTTGTCTTGCACAAAAAACGTACATAAATATTTAAAAAAAAAAAAAAAGAAGGTTTTTGAAATAATTAATTTATTTATTTATTGTCTAACTAAGATTTAGGATGATTTTCTAAGAGAATATGCAAAAATATTATAATATAAGTACCTGGATTTCAAATAATTCCACTTATTCATATATGTAACCAGTTATTTCGCGTCGATCTAGAATCTAGATCGACACTGTTTACGTTTGCGTTTGATAAGAAGCAAACTATGGAAGACCAAACAGGCCAAAAAAACTTATTTTTCAGTGACGAAAATTTCAATGTATTATTAAGCTGAGGCTGGGCAGTACCAGATGGGTGACCATTTGTATGAGTTTGGTTTTTAATGTGTATGTGTGTGGGGGCCAGGCTCCCCAAAATGGGGGGGGGCAATTTAAAGCAGAATAAAAATAAATTATTTCAGCGCGTTTGGTCCACCGTAGTCGAAAGGCGGAAAACGTTTTCAAACGGGATCGAAAAAAATGATGCTATTTTTAACACAAAGGGCACAATATTTATCGAATTTTTTTTTTTTTTTTTTTGGTATCGATTCTTCAAAGCATGCCCTGTTTAATAATGGTCATGCATTATTCGGCTCGCTAAAAATATATTGTTAATTTATTTATCAAAGATTTTAAAATGGCTTTTTTCGTATAAATATTAAAAAAAATTTTTTTTTGTTTTGCTTAACTTAAATTAATTATTTTACTTAAATTTCACACTTCAAAACTCAAAAGCGGGATAATTAAACACAATCGAAGTTCTGATATTTATACGTCAAAATAAGGTATACAAACATTTTTTTTTTAAATCTATAATTCTGTCCCTTACAACAACACAATATGTTGTGTTCAGTTTCAGATGATTATTTTAAGCATATTTGTTCCCACTTCAAAACAAGTGGGGTTTTGTAAGCAAAAAAAATATATATATAAATATCGTTTATGAAAAATAAGTACACCGTAATAAAGTTCATTCTTCTCTTAATAATCGCTGAAAATTTCGTATTGATCGGATAATTACCTGATTTTTGGTAGATTTTTAAAAAGACGGTCCGTCAAAAAGTACTGACCTGCCCCCCCCCCCCCCAGTTTTGGCGGTGCCTACAATAATATATTTCCAAACTTTGTACGTACTATAAAAACCCAACCACACAGCTTCCCCTCACCCTCTCTCTCTCTCTCTCTCTCTCTCTCTCTCTCTCTCTCTCTCTCTCTCTCTATGCAGTTTTCCTTACAAACTCGACACATGTACCCACTTTACAAATTCAGCCACGATATATATATATGTAATGCCCTAACTTTAACTGTATTTTGAATGTCTTATAGTATTATCATTTTCAACAGATTAAAATGAGAGAGAGAGGGGGGGAATGGAGTGGGTGGAGGTGAAAGAAGGATGGGGATGTGGGAAGGGTGAGGGGGGAAGGAGAAAGATAGAGAGACGGATTAAGAAAGGTAAACAGAAGTTTCTTTTTGTGCCGTTTTATTTTTTAAAAAAATAGCAAAAGAAAACGATGTGTGTGTGTGTGTGTGTGTGTGTGTGTGTGTGTGTGTGTGTGTTTACCAAATTATAATTCTGATATGTCCCACGAAACGGATATATTTGCTTGAAGTAGCTGGATGATCTTTTCGATATTATTCGAGTAATACTCTAGTCAATGGTATTACTGAATGGATGTGCGTGGTCGGAGCTGGTATATCCTTAAGCGTGAGACTTTCGGCGTATCTTTCGACGTCTCTCTCAAGCGGCTCTACCAGTTGGTATTCATAGCTTGACCAGCAAATCATATTTTTTTATGAAGATGTACCAAGATGTACTCATATTCATTATATGAAATTCTTAATATACTTTGAAAGCAAAATCTACTTATCACAATGTTGGCTGAGAATATAAAGGATTTATTTCTCTTGAATCATATCTAAGTTATCTCTTCCTGAATTATACTCAGCGATGAGAGAAGGTACTCTTCTACTTTCGGAATCAAAATTAAATTCGACCCATCCGCGAATTTACAAAAATCGTACCTTGTCTCTTTCTGGTTTGGATGCCTAAGCGATTGGATGCGGCTCCGATCGTCTGACAATCTCAACATGTGTAATTTTGTTGTCCCCTCGAACGGATCGAAGCGTTGTACATAAAGACGGTCACAAAGAAAATGGGAGCTTCTGCACAAACTTTCCAGATGCAAGAACAATTTATTGATTTTCTTCGCTTGCCACGCTAGTCGCCGACACGTATTTAACACCAGCGTGTTCTCTTTCTGACCTACACGGCACCAGAGGTAGGTAACTGCCAATACACAGCACCAGACACAGCTGTTGTTAATACACGGCATCAGACACAGCTGGCTGTCAATACACGCCACCGGACATTGGTGGCTCATAATCGAAGGGGATGAGAAGAAGAACTGTCGCATCTTTACTTCATTTTCTTTTTTTCTTCATCCTCTTTCCATTCCAATCTCTATGTCTATATATGCAATCCGCTTCGTGACTCCACGCCCACGTTACGGCTTAAAATGCTGATTCGGCACGTCATTTTAATGGCGAAACCGGCTGCGTTACATGTGGCGACCGCGTGTTTTAGTAAGAACCATACAGGTGGTCGCTACATAAGCATAGAAATAGAATAGCAAATATTCTAATTCTTCAATAGAATTGTTGAGCCATTAAATTATTAATTTGAATTAAATTGTAATAAAATAATAACTAATTCTCATTAGGATAATGTTGTTTTAATCTCTATTTATAAAATTGTAAATAACTTCCAAAACTTTCAATCTTTTAACGCATGATGATCGGTCAGGAATTTTGAAGTCAGAAATTACTTTCTATGTGACAGTTTAAATGCTTTCAAATTCTTTCAAATTTTGAAGAGTCGAGAGGTAATTCTTTCTTTTTGATTTGTTTTTTTTTTGGGGGGGGGGGGTGTTTTTTTTGTTTTTGTTTTTTGTTTTTTGTTTTTTTGTATTTGTTGGTTTTTTGCTGTTGTTTTTTTTTGTTTTTTTGTTTTTTTGCAACTATTAAAAAAATATTAAAATAGTTGAATGGTCCCGGGCAGGATTACTCCTCGTTGCCTGGGGCCATATAAAAACAAAATCGAAAAAGTTAAAAAAAAAAAAAAAAAAACTGTGTGCAATATCTTTATATAAAAACTTTTGTCTGTCTACATCTCTTTATCGTCTCTTGATTGGTCTCTATCTATCTTTCTCTCTTTTCCCCTTTTCCGTTTTTTTTTTCACATTCTTCCCCCCGCCCCCACTTCTCTTTCACCACTGCCAAGTCTATTCCTCTCTATTGAAGATAATATGCTATTCACCTCTCCTTTATATCATAGATAATATTGGAAAATGGAAGGAAAATCTACTTGCTCTAATGAAACTTGACCTAGTGAACACCCACCCCTCACCTCAAAAAGAAACTTGAATTCATTTATATATATATATATATATATATATATATATATATATATATATATATATATATATATATATATATATATAATTGTATATATTACAAGGTGACCAAAAAAAAAAAACGGCCCCAACTCTAATTGTGACGGGACACCGGACGATGCCGGGTGTCCCGTTCAGCTAGGTGAAGATAAGAATGCTTATGGCCGGGGGGGGGGGCGTGCTGATACTGTGTCAAAGATTAAGACAGGCGTTTATGAGATGTTCGGGAGACATGATATCTGTTTTAATGGCGGAAAAAGGAGATTATTTTTCTAGTTGGATCTGGTGAGAATGAGTTTTAACTAATGTAATTGATTCGGACAGTCTCGAGAATTGGGTTCCAAAATGTCTGCTCGGAGTCGGGGACCCGCGGTGTTTTAACTCAGAGACCACCAAGCTAGTTTGACAGATATGTTCACAAAACAATAGAGAAAGGGAAAAGAATAAGAAAATAGAGGGATAGAGAAATAAATTCACAAGAGAAGAAAGAGGGGGGAATAGAAGATAATGGAGAAAAGGAAGGAAAATGCTTTTGATATAAACAACGATCGCCTACTCGAAAAAGATATAGAAGGGTTTTGGCAGTCTTTGGCTAGCGAGCGAAGCGTACACATCGGCTCTCGCCCCGCCTGGGGTGAGAGGCAGGGGCAGAAATCTCAATAAGGACTAACTTGAAAAGAACTTGTTCTTAGCTAGAGAATTAACCTGATATCTCAAGTATACAACCTGCATCACGAAGCGCGGATAACGAAAACACGACTTTAAACAAATGTAGAATGATTGCAAATATTTTATTTGGTTTAAACGAAAATGACCCCAGAGTTTTTTCTTTGTTTTTCGATTGCCGGCATAAGTGAAGATGCAGTTTATTTCAGGTATGCCCTGACGCCAGACGACGAAGACACAGACATAAAACCAGAGTGACGGCCGAAGAGGACAATGTTGCCACACGGACTTGGGGTCATGCACGTTTAACGTGCCTTGAGTAGCAGAGGTATGTTTTCCAGTGACCAGTGCGAGTCTGGTCACGCTGGAGGGGTCCACCACTAGACGACGCATGCCCGGGACATCGTTCTCGTTACACAAGGTGACCAAAAAAAAAAACGGCCCCAACTCTAATTAGGCCTTGTTTCTTAGTGTTCTGTCCGAATGAAATGAAACTTTGGTCATAACTAGTTTATTATATTCAAAACATCACATCAAAACACTAGGGTCTTTGGCCTTTTTTTTTTCTCCGTTCTACAGCATATGTTCTAGATGGCCTCTATTTAGCTTTTGTTTTTTTTTTTGGGGGGGGGGCACCCTGTATAATCACACGTTATATGGTTAACCGGTGATAACCTGGTATATAAATTCGTTTTAGGTCTTTTCGGTCACACAACACCCACAGAAGTCCAACAATTACTCTGGACACCCAGAACAACTCTTACAACACAATAGTTTGGCCTGATCGTCTACACGGAGACAAGGTTTGATGAGGAATTCTGGTTATTCTGTTTCAGCAAGAAAAATCTGCCAATCCAGGGAGATAGATGCGGCCACACGCCACGTTGTGATTGTTTTTTTTTTTTGTTTTTTGTTGTTTTTTTTTGTACCGCGGGTGACAACCCTCTCCTGGCGCTGAGGTGGGCACTCTTATTCCGATAGATGTCCCCTGAAAAAAAAAAACAACTCGAGTTGAGCGTCCGGCCCGGTAGCAATGTTAACAACCTCGCAGAAGCAATAAGTACAAACCTTCAGTCGTTGAGTTTTATTTTTATAAAAATTATATTAATAGAAACTATATAACTACAAAGTTCTGATATAATACCACTGTACAAAGATGAATGTATAAGTAGTTGAAATTAAATCACTTCAGAGTCCACAGTTCAACACGCGTCACATCATCTGCTACCGACAGCACTTCCACTCGGAGAAACAGTCACCTATAGTTCCGAATTCAATTGCCGTATAGCGTAAATCTCGATAGTGGTGGAATAATGACAGACACAAGTGAATTAGTTTTTTCTTTTTTTCTTTCTTTTTTATATTGTCACCAACTGTCTGCAGATACGGTGTATAGGGGGGGGGAAGGGGGTCTTTGTCAGCGGTAGTGGCAAGCGATGAATTAACAGCAACAGATGGTTTTAGTAAGCCATTTTCTGCGTAAATACCATATATGACAAAAGTATTCAACCAGGGTTATTTTAGTTAGAAAAGTTGACGGCGGTATTCAATATCGGCGTATTTTTCAGCAGTCAGGGGCTTCTGTTCAACTTACTGTCAGCTGTCTTCTCAACTGTCTTCTCTCAATTCGACTCTCAACTCCAATCAAGTCTAAAATCGACCGCGAATAAGCTTATATACTGAGGGAATGGGGGAATGGAGTTCCCAAGTTCAAACTAGTCAATAGGGGATCGTTACTACATATACCTTCTCTTCTTATTGGACTAGTGTCAGCCGTGCATAATCGCTTGTCAAGGTAAATTTCCACCGAGCAGTTCTCACACCCGGTAGCCCTTGGGAGATGATCTCCGGGTCAGATACTGCTCCTAATCGTAGCCCAAACAACTTTCAATACTATTCTCTCGAAATCAATTATTTTCTTAGCAAAACAATGTTAATATTAGTATATTGTTATCAATCCCAAATCCGCTAACTGAAGCTATTTTTTCTTGGTTTGGTTGCGTCATCGACCAGACAAATGGAATCAGCAAGGCAATCGAGAATTGCCCGGAATTGTTCACTTAATAAAAGTTTCAACTTAGCTCTATCATAACCGTTATTAATGTAAAATTCGACCATCATACGTGGTTGGGTCACAATATACTTCATCCAGAGCAACGCCGATCAAGAGTACATTAATTTTGTGGGTGTTTGTTTTGTATTTTTTTACTTTTAGCTAGACACATATGTACGTGTCCATTATGTAATAAATGAAACGAAAATGCATTCCGATGGATATATAATTTCGTAATTAAATGATTTTACGAAATATGATTCTGAATCGGTTGCATTTCGTACTTCACGCTATTCAATTTTTTTTCTTTCAATAAAAAAATCGATTAATTGTAAATAATAAAAAAAAATGTAATAACGTAATAATCATGTAGAGGCGAGAAACACACGCGCGTGCGCGCGCGCATCGATGCACGCAGGAAGTGGTAGCATTATTTTCTCTTCAGAGAGATTGTAGGAAATGTAATTTTTCAGATGATAGTCATGCCCTCAGTCAACTAGTATAGACGTGTTCGGCTATTTGAATGCCATCGCCGCAAACCGATGTGAATTTAAGTAGATGTGAATCACGTTAATTGCCGCCCCTTCCTTCGTCACGTGACAAATTTCCCGTCCTTTTTATCCGACGCATGCGCGTATCTTATCCCTATTAAGCCTTTAATAACTATCTGCAAATCCCCGACCCGGGCGCCATTTTCAAGGACTTGCATTTCATCCCACGAATTCCTGTTCAATCAATCAACTGAAATGAGACAATTTTTTGCGTATATTTTCTCTTCGTGTCATTTCTTTTATGAAGGTTGATATTTTATTTACTACTAGCTCTATCTAGCCGGCGTTGCCCGGAATGCGATGATGTCATTTCAGTTTTAAACTTCGTGGATTCAAGAAATCCCTTAATATTTCTTTTTGAGTATCTTGCCGAACAATAAATTCTTGTAAATTATAATTTACAAGAATTTATTGCGTTCTTTTATAACAAGCTTTATTTTCTATTTTGGTTCTATTGGGCCTTTTTTTATTTGGTTGGGATGACAATATAAATATTAATATTTATATTCTCTTTAAGTTTACACGAACTTTTGATTTGTAAACTTAATTTCTACTTCTTGAATTTATATGTATGTGTGTGTGTGTGTGTGTGTGTGTGTGTGTGTGTGTGTGTGTGTGTGTGTGTGTGTGTGTGTGTGTGAAATAATAATTTTCCAAGTTCCGAATATCGAATTTTCTCAGGTAAAGGTAGCCATTAAAATATTGTTTCGCCTTGCGACTAACAAGCCTGCAAAATTATGTTATTGATGCATATTTAGTCACGTATTGCATATTTAGTCACGTATTCATCAGATGTTTGTCTTAACAATCTTTTACATGGTTTGAACAATTACATGGTTTATGTAGCCGACACGCTCTTCAGTTCCTTCTTGTTTCGAACCCAATAAAAGGACATTCATTGAGCTAGGAATTTTTTTTCAAAATTTATATAATTTTTTTTTCCATATAAAAAAACTTTATTTATGGGAAAAAATTTTTTAAATCCCTTACGATTGGTATATACAACCGAGTGCGATTGAAGTAAATGGTTAGCCTATATATATTTCATTTGTTCATGCATAGTTCTTTTAACTTGTACAAGAAATTTTAGTTGTAAGGAAGACACATCTTTTTCTATTTTTCAACTAAAAGTATGATTTATTCTCCTAGCTGATTTTAGCTTTTTCTGCGATATTGCATAATTAAAAATATAACTATGAAGTAAAAGAATTATAAATCGTAATTATAAGGAAGACTGAAGGCTTAAATAAAAGCAGATGAAGAGTGTTAGCTCTGACTAAATTAATATATTAATTTCTCTTAGCTGAGTTGTTTTAACTTATTATTTAAGCATGTCTCCATATTACAAAACGTCTACACCGGATTAAGTAATTTAAATTGTTTTGTTTCATTTTACTTTAGTTGAA
>NC_136483.1:103346698-103351698 GCF_053919585.1 Euprymna scolopes | reverse complement strand
CTATTTTGTCTGCCATTTCACAATAACGCCTCAAAGTTTACCTAAATCCAAGGGAATTTTGGAGGGTTGGATTCGTTTCGTTTAGTTCCGTTTTCTTCAAAATATTTACTAACTTATTTTCATTTTTTTGTTGTTGTACGAAAACGAAACGAAACTTTTCATGTCATTTCGTTTCGTCCATTTTTCATTTTGCTTCGTCGATCTAAAAGTATTTAATAACAACCAGAATGTGGCAAAAAATACTAATGCTTAACAAAAAAAAAACTATGAAACATAAAAAGTTATAATGAGGGCAATCCAAAAATTGTATTTATTAACCAGGTTCGGTAATTTGACAAAGTAATTATATAAAAAAAATTCATAAATCGATCAAAAGGCTTAAATTTCTCGTTATAAGAACATTCAATGAGTAATAATTACAATTTTTACGTAGTCTTAATTATAATAATAATAAAAAAACAAATGAAACAAAACATTACTAAAACGAAACGAACGAACGAACGAAACATATTTCGTAAAATATTTTGCTAAGAAAGTTTGGAACAGCCCCTCTTGGTTCTTTTTGGAAACTCCTTGGGTCGTCTTTAAGTTAAGTATCAACAAATACCTGTTGAGCCGTCCTCTTAAATAATCTAATCGTGCCCTTTTCGCCCATTGTCTCCAATCCTCTCATGGTATTGTTTATCATTCGATTGAAAACCTCATTTACGCTTATATTCGAGTGGAGTTTGGGTTTTGATAAGTAGTGTTTGGGTATTTTCAGGCGATTATTCCAGCATATGTGCTATTAGTCTCCTAGACAGGGTTCAAAAGAGGGTTGCCAACCTGATAGGTCCTGAACTGTTATGTGATCTTCAATCGCTGTCCTATCGACGAAATATTGTATCTCTCTGCCTGTTCTACAAGTATTTTAATAATGAATGCCCCGACGAACTACTAGCCCTGGTACCCCCTCGATGTAAATATCCCCGACAAACCCGACAAGCAGAAAAGTCCCCCCTACACAATAAAGGTCCTTACGTGTAAGAAAGCCTTCTCCTCTAATTGTTTCTTCTCCAGAACTGCTAGACTCTGGAATTCCCTTCCGGTTTCCTGCTTTCCCAACTGTATTGACATGCATAAGTTCAAGTGTAATGTGAACAGGCATCTTGCTGTTGAACTCCTTATATAGTATCCCTGCAACTCATGTCCCTGATAGTAGCTCCCTACATCAAAGTGGCGTTGTGCGTTGTTTGGGGTGAAAATTAAAAAAATATATATGCAGTCTCGACGGATATGAGTTTCACCCTTTGTAACTGAATCATAAACTTATAGACATAGCATAATCTTTCCCTTTTTCGATTCAAAAATCAAAGTCTCCCCAGACTATTCTGCTCAATCTGATTGGCTGAGTTCTGACCATTCATGTATTCCAGATTAACGGTATCTTCAAGTTAAATGAACGCTAATGTACCATTCAAATATGGCGCCGCAATGATACCTACTTTTGCCTCCAGAGTAAATTGCTGCGTTCATTTTCTTATATTTTACAGTGTAAATTTGCATTTCCTCTCTCTCCCTACCTATCTATCCCTCTATATATTCTTCACAACTCTCTCTCTCTCTCTCTCTCTCTCTCTCTCTCTCTCTCTCTCTCTCGCTCGCTTTTTACATTTATTTTTATGCCCCAAAAATCATTTTATGGTGATGCCGAAGAAAAAAACCAATAAACATTTATTTCCTCTCTCTCTCTCTCTCTTTCTCTCTCTCTCTCTCTCTTGCTCACTCGCTTTATACATTTGTTCTAGCAATTAATTATATATTTTTGCAAACATTTTTTTATGTACTTTATTTAAATATACTTCATTAAAACCTGCACAATCTATTACAATCGTCGCCGAATTAAAAAAATAAATATTTCGGTAACATCATATACTGGATTCTTCACATTGTACACATGTTAACTTTTTATGGATGGGAGTAAATTTGTACATAAGGCCCACCTCCACAATTTTCTTTAGAATGACAACTTCTATAAGTTTTCGACTATGTTGATTAAGAAAATCTCATTCAAATTTTGGGGAGACAATTACTTATAGAGATATATAAAGACCTGTATGATACACTGCAGTTTACTGCTGTCTGCCAGATTTGTACGCACGCTCGATAAGCAAATTTACTTCTATCCTACCGACACTGTCACCCACCAATTTGTTGTTGTTGTTGTTGTTGTTGTTGTTGTTGTTGTTGCTGTTGTTGTTGTTGTTGCTATTGTTTTTAGCATTTGCGGGTGGGTATGCTGACAACAATTATCACGATTAAATTAGGGGGAATTATTTCTATCCCCCCCCCAAAAAAAAGGGATTGTCTGCTCCAAAAGCCGTTCTTTACATGGGGATGTTGAGGGTGTCTATTCCGAACACCTTTCTTAAGATGTGGAAGTTGATGGTGTCTATCATGAAAGCAGTTCTTAACATGGGGAGCTTGGAATGTTTATTCCAAACGCTGTTCATTACATGTCAGTACTCAAAGAAGTGAAGTGAGATGAAAAAAGCATTTCGGCCACGGCTGCCAGTGTCTGCAATTGTTCAGGGACTGCATTGGCCATCAACAACAACAACCGTAGTTTACTTTTTGTGATGATGGTGGGAGTAGGCCTCCATTATGCAACGCCGGTTAACACGTTCTGCTAGTACTTAATTTTACAAGTTATTGAAAGTTCGTACAGTTGAAAGCAGTGGGGGAAAAATATATGTTCAACAGGAAATTTAGAACTTTCAGCACTGAAGAAGGGTGGAATCAGCCCCATCTTCTAACTCCGAAATTTGAAATGGATAGTTTTTCCTTTCACAACGGCAGATAATTTGATTAAGATCTAATCATTTTCATTGAATTTTAAGTTTTGAAAATTATTTATTGTACTTTTGACATATGAATGATATCTTAGAATGTTATTAAATAATTAAGTTGTTCTTTTTTATTATTTATTCGTTTAGCAGTTTTCAAATTAAACGACACATTGATTTTCAAAATGGCGAGAATCTGCCGGATTTTGGGTCAGGTTAACGCGCATGCCCAGTAATTTATTTGTCACTTTGTTTTGGAATTTTTTAGATGAAGATTGATAATTGGAATTGCTTAAATTATTTAGACTGCTATTCCCATCGTGTTTGTATATTCACAAAGATTCAGTCGATGTCACCTCCAACAATGTTCAATTGTATATTTCAATCTCTGGAAAGTTTCTAGTTGAACTCGGTCGTTAGCTATACGCTATTTCGAACTGAATCCTTTTCAGGATAGTTAACAACCGAGAAATATTTTTAAAAAAAAAACAAAAAAAAAAAAACAAATGATTTATAGCAAACGCAGTAGAATTAAATTCTCTGCCAACGTTTATACTTTTAGCGTGTGGAAACTAATTTTTTTATTCCTTCTCAAATGCACTTGTGATGTTAAATTTTATAAGGTGTTAACTTTGTTCAGCATCGGGCTATTCCTTCGGCTAACGTCATGTCGATAAAGCTAGCGTGTTATCTATATTATATTTTTCTTAATTAGTCTGTCTGTTAGTCTATTCCACTTTTCTCGGAAGCTACTTGATCGATCTGGTTGAAATTTTATATGGACCTTTGTTATCATAAAGTGCAGCGAACAAATTTTATGGTATCCGCCCGATGCATATTTAGGGATTAATATGTATCAATAGGGATTAGTATTTAAAGTTTCAATTTTTCTCGTAAACTACTGAGTCGACCCGGCTGATATTTTGAATGAACCTTTGTTATGATAGGGTACAGCGAACTAAGTATTACGATATTCGTTCGATGCACAGTAAGGGATTAGTAAGGATTAGTATTGAATCCAAAAACGAACACAAATTTAACCATATTAAACCATCAATTTGATATAAAGCACCCATTCTAAATCAACAGACTATAACTTTTGCCTGTTTTAACGTTTACTATTTTTTTTATTTCGTTTATTTTATTTTCCTTTCTTCTTTTTCCTTTCGCTCATTTCATTATTGATTACGTTTCTAAGTTTTTCTCTTTTTACTCATCTTTTAGAAGACCAGGCGATAATCGGACCAGCAAGAATAACCGGCGCACAATTTGGTCCGAGCTTCCAAGGTATTTACTCAGTTCCACATTGAACTATTGCTTGCCCGTTTCTTGACATGCGCATGATCACTGTCACGTGACTCTAAAGGGTAACCGAATCAACGAATGCCCTCTAGCATGCGGTTAGTTGACACGAAACTGTCGGCCATAATTTTTGTTCTTGTTTTCTTTTTTTTTTCTTTTTTTTTTGCGAATTTAAATGTGGTAAAACAAGAATTATCTTTATTCGTATTAATTGGATTCTTTGGACTACGGTTCTGATCTTGGGTGTGATTTTCAAACCGTTTCGGTCGATGTAACCTCCGTCCTTCTTCAGGTGTATATTTTTCGGTCGCCCACACTGAGAATTGAACCTTCAAGAGAATATCACTTTTACAATTGATTTTCAAAGCACGCTAACCATTGCGCCACGTGTCATTTCGACCGAAAAATTCAATTGCGAATAACTTAGGACATCTATCCAGACATGACTAATGGAACAGGAACATGCTACCCCTGTGAAGTAAATAAAGGGTTCCGTTCGAAATTCCGTCCAAATTCCTGAGTTCAAGAGAAACATTTCCAAGTTTGGCAAGATACACCTGAAGAAGATCGGAACATCGACCGAAACATTGTGAAAATAGCATTCAAGATGAGAACAGTAGTCTGAACAATCCAAATAATACAAATAGCCAATCCTCATCTCAAAAATTCGGAAGAAGAATGAAAGTAATTCGATAATAATAAAAATCAGAATTTAAAAAATAATTTATATTTATTTATATATATATATATATATATATATATATATATATATAAATACATCTATATATATGCATCTATATATATACATCTATATATATATACATCTATATATATATATATACATACATCTATATATATATATACATCTATATA